>NC_051238.1:26859344-27107050 GCF_015220715.1 Pygocentrus nattereri | reverse complement strand
GTGTGTTTGTCACTGCGCGCTCTCTCGATCTCTCTCTCGGTGCCTCGCTCGGTCGCGCGCTCTCTCTCGGTGCGTCGCTCGGTCGCGCGCTCTCTCTCGGTGCCTCGCTCGGTCGCGCGCTCTCTCTCGGTGCCTCGCTCGGTCGCGCGCTCTCTCTCGGTGCCTCGCTCGGTCGCGCGCTGTCTCTCGGTGCCTCTCTCTAGGTGTCTCGCTCGGTCGGGCGCGCTCTCTAGGTGTCTCGCTCGGTCGCGCGCGCTCTCTCGGTGCCTGGCTCGGTCTCGCGCGCTCTCTAGGTGTCTCGATCGGTCGCGCGCGCTCTCTAGAGTGAGACCCCGAGCGAGGTGTCTCGCGCGCTCTCTAGGTGTCTCGCTCGGTCGCGCGCTGTCTCTCGGTGCCTCTCTCTAGGTGTCTCGCTCGGTCGGGCGCGCTCTCTAGGTGTCTCGCTCGGTCGCGCGCGCTCTCTCGGTGCCTGGCTCGGTCTCGCGCGCTCTCTAGGTGTCTCGATCGGTCGCGCGCGCTCTCTAGAGTGAGACCCCGAGCGAGGTGTCTCGCGCGCTCTCTAGGTGTCTCGCTCGGTCGCACGCGCTCTCTAGGTGCCTCGCTCGGTCGCGCGCGCTCTCTCGGTGCCTCGCTCGGTCGCGCGCTCTCTCTCGGTGCCTCGCTCTTTCGCGCGCTCTCTCTCGGTGCCTCGCTCGGTCGCGCGCTCTCTCTCGGTGCCTCGCTCGGTGGCGCGATCTCATTCGGGGTTTCGCTCGGTCGCGCGATCTCTCTCGGGGTCTCGCTCGGTCCCGCGATCTCTCTCGGGGTCTCGCTCGGTCGCGCGATCTCTCTCGGGGTCTCGCTCGGTCGCGCGATCCCTCTAGTGGTCTCGCTCGGTCGCGCGATCTCTCTAGTGGTCTTGCTCGGTCGCGCGATCTCTCTAGTGGTCTCGCTCGGTCGCGCGATCTCTCTAGTGGTCTCGCTCGGTCGCGCGATCTCTCTCGGGGTCTCGCTCGGTCGCGCGGTCTCTCTCGGGGTCTCGCTCGGTCGCGCGCGCTCTCTAGGTGTCTCGCTCGGTCGCGCGCGCTCTCTCGGTGCCTCGCTCGGTCGCGCGCGCTCTCTAGAGCGAGACCCCGAGGGAGGTGTCTCGCGCGCTCTCTAGGTGTCTCGCTCGGTCGCGCACGCACTCTAGGTGTCTCGCTCGGTCGCGCTCGCACTCTAGGTGTCTCGCTCGGTCGCGCGCGCTCTCTAGGTGCCTCGCTCGGTCGCGCGCTCTCTCTCGGTGCCTCGCTCGGTCGCGCGCTCTCTCTCGGTGCCTCGCTCGGTCGCGCGCTGTCTCTTGGTGCCTATCTCTAGGTGTCTCGCTCGGTCGGACGCACTCTCTAGGTGTCTCGCTCGGTCGCGCGCGCTCTCTCGGTGCCTCTAGGTGTCTAGGTGCCTCGCTCGGTCGCGCGCTCTCTCTCGGTGCCTCGCTCGGTCGCGCGCTCTCTCTCGGTGCCTCGCTCGGTCGCGCGCTGTCTCTCGGTGCCTCTCTCTCGGTGCCTCGCTCGGTCGAGCGATCTCTCTCGGTGCCTCGCTAGGCCGCGCGCGCTCTCTCGGTGCCTCGTTCGGTCGCGCGCGCTCTCTAGAGCGAGACCCCGAGCGAGGTGTCTCGCGCGCTCTCTAGGTGTCTCGCTCGGTCGCGCGCGCTCTCTAGGTGTCTCGCTCGGTCGCGCGCGCTCTCTCGGTGCCTCGCTCGGTCGCGCGCGCTCTCTCGGTGCCTCGCTCGGTCGCGCGCGCTCTCTCGGTGCCTCGCTCGGTCGCGCGCGCTCTCTCGGTGCCTCGCTCGGTCGCGCGCGCTCTCTCGGTGTCTCGCTCGGTCGCGCGCGCTCTCTCGGTGTCTGTCTGTCTGTGTGTGTCTGTCTGTGTGTGTGTTTCTGTGTGTGAGTCTGTCTGTGTGTGTCTGTCTGTGTGTTTGTCTGTCTGTCTGTTTGTTTGTTTGTCTGTGTGTTTGTCTCTGTGTTTGTCACTGCGCTCTCTCGGTGTCTCGCTTTGTAGCCCGATCTCTCTAGGTGTCTCGCTCGGTCGCGCGCGCTCTCTAGGTGTCTCGCTCGGTCGCACGCGCTCTCTCGGTGCATCGCTCGGTCGCGCGCTCTCTCTCGGTGCCTCGCTCGGTCGCGCGCTCTCTCTCGGTGCCTCGCTCGGTCGCGCGCTCTCTCTCGGTGCCTCGCTCGGTCGCGCGCTCTCTCTCGGGGTCTCGATCGGTAGCGCGATCTCTCTCGGTGCCTCGCTCGGTCGAGCGATCTCTCTCGGTGCCTCGCTCGGTCGCGCGCGCTCTCTCGGTGCCTCGCTCGGTCGCGCGCGCTCTCTAGAGCGAGACCCCGAGCGAGGTGTCTCGCGCGCTCTCTAGGTGTCTCGCTCGGTCGCGCGCGCACTCTAGGTGTCTCGCTCGGTCGCGCTCGCACTCTAGGTGTCTCGCTCGGTCGCGCGCGCTCTCTAGGTGCCTCGCTCGGTCGCGCGCTCTCTCTCGGTGCCTCGCTCGGTCGCGCGCTCTCTCTCGGTGCCTCGCTCGGTCGCGCGCTGTCTCTCGGTGCCTATCTCTAGGTGTCTCGCTCGGTCGGACGCACTCTCTAGGTGTCTCGCTCGGTCGCGCGCGCTCTCTCGGTGCCTCTAGGTGTCTAGGTGCCTCGCTCGGTCGCGCGCTCTCTCTCGGTGCCTCGCTCGGTCGCGCGCTGTCTCTCGGTGCCTCTCTCTAGGTGTCTCGCTCGGTCGGGCGCGCTCTCTAGGTGTCTCGCTCGGTCGCGCGCGCTCTCTCGGTGCCTGGCTCGGTCTCGCGCGCTCTCTAGGTGTCTCGATCGGTCGCGCGCGCTCTCTAGAGTGAGACCCCGAGCGAGGTGTCTCGCGCGCTCTCTAGGTGTCTCGCTCGGTCGCACGCGCTCTCTAGGTGCCTCGCTCGGTCGCGCGCGCTCTCTCGGTGCCTCGCTCGGTCGCGCGCTCTCTCTCGGTGCCTCGCTCTTTCGCGCGCTCTCTCTCGGTGCCTCGCTCGGTCGCGCGCTCTCTCTCGGTGCCTCGCTCGGTCGCGCGCTCTCTCTCGGTGCCTCGCTCGGTGGCGCGATCTCATTCGGGGTTTCGCTCGGTCGCGCGATCTCTCTCGGGGTCTCGCTCGGTCCCGCGATCTCTCTCGGGGTCTCGCTCGGTCGCGCGATCTCTCTCGGGGTCTCGCTCGGTCGCGCGATCCCTCTAGTGGTCTCGCTCGGTCGCGCGATCCCTCTAGTGGTCTCGCTCGGTCGCGCGATCTCTCTAGTGGTCTCGCTCGGTCGCGCGATCTCTCTAGTGGTCTCGCTCGGTCGCGCGATCTCTCTAGTGGTCTCGCTCGGTCGCGCGGTCTCTCTCGGGGTCTCGCTCGGTCGCGCGCGCTCTCTAGGTGTCTCGCTCGGTCGCGCGCGCTCTCTCGGTGCCTCGCTCGGTCGCGCGCGCTCTCTAGAGCGAGACCCCGAGGGAGGTGTCTCGCGCGCTCTCTAGGTGTCTCGCTCGGTCGCGCGCGCACTCTAGGTGTCTCGCTCGGTCGCGCTCGCACTCTAGGTGTCTCGCTCGATCGCGCGCGCTCTCTAGGTGCCTCGCTCGGTCGCGCGCTCTCTCTCGGTGCCTCGCTCGGTCGCGCGCTCTCTCTCGGTGCCTCGCTCGGTCGCGCGCTGTCTCTTGGTGCCTATCTCTAGGTGTCTCGCTCGGTCGGACGCACTCTCTAGGTGTCTCGCTCGGTCGCGCGCGCTCTCTCGGTGCCTCTAGGTTTCTAGGTGCCTCGCTCGGTCGCGCGCTCTCTCTCGGTGCCTCGCTCGGTCGCGCGCTCTCTCTCGGTGCCTCGCTCGGTCGCGCGCTGTCTCTCGGTGCCTCTCTCTAGGTGTCTCGCTCGGTCGGGCGCGCTCTCTAGGTGTCTCGCTCGGTCGCGCGCGCTCTCTCGGTGCCTGGCTCGGTCTCGCGCGCTCTCTAGGTGTCTCGATCGGTCGCGCGCGCTCTCTAGAGTGAGACCCCGAGCGAGGTGTCTCGCGCGCTCTCTAGGTGTCTCGCTCGGTCGCGCGCTCTCTCTAGGTGTCTCGCTCGGTCGCGCGCGCTCTCTAGGTGTCTCGCTCGGTCGCGCGCGCTCTCTTGGTGCCTCGCTCGGTCGCGCGCTCTCTCTCGGTGCCTCGCTCGGGCGCGCGATCTCTCTAGGTGCCTCGCTCGGTCGCGCGCGCTCTCTAGGTGCCTCGCTCTTTCGCGCGCTCTCTCTCGGGGTCTCGCTCGGTCGCGCGCTCTCTAGGTGTCTCGCTCGGTCGCGCGCTCTCTCTCGGTGCCTCGCTCGGTCGCGCGCTCTCTCTCGGTGCCTCGCTCGGCCGCGCGCTCTCTCTCGGTGCCTCGCTCGGTCGCGCGCTCTCTCTCGGTGCCTCGCTCGGTCGCGCGCTCTCTCTCGGTGCCTCGCTCGGTCGCGCGCTCTCTCTCGGTGCCTCGCTCGGTCGCGCGATCTCTCTAGGTGCCTCGCTCGGTCGCGCGCGCTCTCTAGGTGCCTCGCTCTTTCGCGCGCTCTCTCTCGGGGTCTCGCTCGGTCGCGCGATCTCTCTCGGGTCTCGATCGGTCGCGCGCTCTCTCTCGGGGTCTCGCTCGGTCGCGCGATCTCTCTAGTGGTCTCGCTCGGTCGCGCGCTCTCTCTCGGGGTCTCGCTCGGTCGCGCGCTCTCTCTCGGGGTCTCGCTCGGTCGCGCGCTCTCTCTCGGGGTCTCGCTCGGTCGCGCGATCTCTCTCGGGGTCTCGCTCGGTCGCGCGATCTCTCTAGGTGCCTCGCTCGGTCGCGCGCGCTCTCTAGGTGCCTCGCTAGGTCGCGCGCGCTCTTTAGGTGCGTCGCTCGGTCGCGCGCGCTCTCTAGGTGCCTCGCTCGGTCGCGCGCGCTCTCTAGGTGTCTCGCTCGGTCGCGCGCGCTCTCTAGGTGTCTCGCTCGGTCGCGCGCGCTCTCTAGGTGTCTCGCTCGGTCGCGCGCGCTCTCTAGGTTCCTCGCTTTGTCGCGCGCGCTCTCTAGGTGTCTCTCTCGGTCGCGCGCGCACTCTAGGTGTCTCGCTCGGTCGCGCTCGCACTCTAGGTGTCTCGCTCGGTCGCGCGCTCTCTCTCGGTGCCTCGCTCGGTCGCGCGCTCTCTCTCGGTGCCTCGCTCGGTCGCGCGATCTCTCTAGGTGCCTCGCTCGGTCGCGCGCGCTCTCTAGGTGCCTCGCTCGGTCGCGCGCGCTCTCTAGGTGCCTCGCTCGGTCGCGCGCTCTCTCTCGGTGCTTCGCTCGGTCGCGCGCTGTCTCTCGGTGCCTCGCTCGGTCGCGCGCGCTCTCTCGGTGCCTCGCTCGGTCGCGCGCGCTCTCTCGGTGTCTCGCTCGGTCGCGCGCTCTCTCTAGGTGTCTCGCTCGGTCGCGCGTGCTCTCTAGGTGTCTCGCTCGGTCGCGCGATCTCTCTCGGGGTCTCGCTCGGTCGCGCGATCTCTCTCGGGGTCTCGCTCGGTCCCGCGATCTCTCTCGGGGTCTCGCTCGGTCGCGCGATCTCTCTCGGGGTCTCGCTCGGTCGCGCGATCTCTCTCGGGGTCTCGCTCGGTCGCGCGATCTCTCTAGTGGTCTCGCTCGGCCGCGCGCTCTCTCTCGGTGCCTCGCTCGGTCGCGGGCTCTCTCTCGGTGCCTCGCTCGGGCGCGCGATCTCTCTAGGTGCCTCGCTCGGTCGCGCGCGCTCTCTAGGTGCCTCGCTCTTTCGCGCGCTCTCTCTCGGGGTCTCGCTCGGTCGCGCGCTCTCTAGGTGTCTCGCTCGGTCGCGCGCTCTCTCTCGGTGCCTCGCTCGGTCGCGCTCTCTCTCTCGGTGCCTCGCTCGGCCGCGCGCTCTCTCTAGGTGCCTCGCTCGGTCGCGCGCTCTCTCTCGGTGCCTCGCTCGGTCGCGCGCTCTCTCTCGGTGCCTCGCTCGGTCGCGCGCTCTCTCTCGGTGCCTCGCTCGGTCGCGCGCTCTCTCTCGGTGCCTCGCTCGGTCGCGCGCTCTCTCTCGGTGCCTCGCTCGGTCGCGCGCTCTCTCTCGGTGCCTCGCTCGGTCGCGCGCTCTCTCTCGGTGCCTCGCTCGGTCGCGCGCTCTCTCTCGGTGCCTCGCTCGGTCGCGCGCTCTCTCTCGGTGCCTAGCTCGGTCGCGCGATCTCTCTAGGTGCCTCGCTCGGTCGCGCGCGCTCTCTAGGTGCCTCGCTCTTTCGCGCGCTCTCTCTCGGGGTCTCGCTCGGTCGCGCGATCTCTCTCGGTGCCTCGCTCGGTCGCGCGCTCTCTCTCGGTGCCTCGCTCGGTCGCGCGCTCTCTCTCGGTGCCTCGCTCGGTCGCGCGCTCTCTCTCGGTGCCTCGCTCGGTCGCGCGCTCTCTCTCGGTGCCTAGCTCGGTCGCGCGATCTCTCTAGGTGCCTCGCTCTTTCGCGCGCTCTCTCTCGGGGTCTCGCTCGGTCGCGCGATCTCTCTCGGGGTCTCGATCGGTCGCGCGATCTCTCTCGGGGTCTCGCTCGGTCGCGCGATCTCTCTCGGGGTCTCGCTCGGTCGCGCGATCTCTCTAGTGGTCTCGCTCGGTCGCGCGCTCTCTCTCGGGGTCTCGCTCGGTCGCGCGATCTCTCTAGTGGTCTCGCTCGGTCGCGCGATCTCTCTAGTGGTCTCGCTCGGTCGCGCGATCTCTCTCGGGGTCTCGCTCGGTCGCGCGCTCTCTCTCGGGGTCTCGCTCGGTCGCGCGCTCTCTCTCGGGGTCTCGCTCGGTCGCGCGATCTCTCTAGGTGCCTCGCTCGGTCGCGCGATCTCTCTAGGTGCCTCGCTCGGTCGCGCGCGCTCTATAGGTGCCTCGCTAGGTCGCGCGCGCTCTCTAGGTGCACTGTAAAAAACAACCTATAGAATCTACTCAATAAATGTGAGGTAACAATTTGCACTCAGTTTGTTTGGGTAGATTTCACCCCATATATTGAATAAATATTACTTAAATGTATCAGTTATGACACACTAAAAATAGTAAGGTAAAACCTACCCAACATTTCTCAATACCGTTTACTTAAAAAAATGGAGTAACATTAACATAATTGTTACTTTTTTTATCTACTTCATTTATTAGTTATATATTATACATTATATTCTAATATGACTAGCTAACCACTACTTGTTCAGAGAAGGTTAAATTTACTCTTTAAAAAAATGTCAGACAATTTTGAGGCCAACTTTTTTTTATTAAGTGTGCCTTCAAAAACACAAAGATACAAAAGTATTTTTTTCACTATGCACACAGTTAAAACCAAAGTTTCTTGAACATGTACATCCTCTCAAACAGTCTTATGCTTCGTCCACCAAGGTGCTCAAAATATTGTCTTTCTGTGTGGAAATAACATGAATTACACACTAGGCATGTGAAAGAAAGGAGCTGGCCTGGTTTAGTAGTCTGGGGGTGATCCCTGGACAAATGTGTACGTAATGCACCCCATGTCCTAAATGAGCAAGGGCAATCCGAATGGAGACAGGGTATGGACTGGTTTCGACCAAAATGCCCATGTTGTAATCTGTAGTGTTTCAGTAGAGCCAATCGTTTTAAGGATGAGAAATTACATATTTTGCACAACCAAATCATCTGCAACAAGGCAACACTCCCATTTTAGTCAGTTTCGGGTCTTCAATAAGTGCTGAGTTTAGTCAGACACCCTCTTCACAAAAGTACAAATATTTTGTGTTCATATATCTTTTGTGAAAACTGGTATAAGGCCCACAGGAAAGAGAGTCCAAGACTTGAAGACCTTCAAACAGAGAAGTCCAGGATATGCAGTTAACACTAGGAGACAGACAAGAGTCCACCTTTAGTTTCATACTGAAATTATTTTGTTTCTCAGGCTGTGTAACTGTCACACAAACTTAGACATGCAAAGTTTCACGTTCGGCCATGCTCATTGCAACACTTGGATGTTAGTCTGGAGCCCTGTAGTGAAGGCTCAATTCTTTTCTTTTACATATATTCTAAGGGTTCAGTTTCATTTATTTGTCTACAAATATAGACTAATTAGAAATGACAACACTTCAGATTAACTTACATTAATGAGTAAAGTTAGGTGAAAACTTACCTTCAGGTTGAAACGATGTGAGAGTTTGGCCTGTGAGAATGCACATTACAAACAGGGGTCACATTTTTATCAACCAACAACAAGCATACTTATCAATAATAACACATACTAATGATGTCTAATAAAGTAAACTAACAATTGAAGATAATCTGCTAATCAGCTCCTTAACTATACGGTCCCTGCTACCAAACAAGCACAGAACTCACCAACAACAAAACGGCACCTTTCGACATGCCATGAGACCGACATAAACCTTTAGCTACACCACTTAGTCAATTAACCTTAACCAATTAAACTAGCAAGCTGAGGCTAACTGATTATTAGTCAGACTTGCACATAAAACATTAAATGCTTGCTGTGCTTTTACCTACCATAGCTAGCTAGCTAGCGATAATTTATCCAGCCACCGCTCTCTTACACACACCGCCACCGCCGTCGCCCATACAACAAATCAAAGTCGGTATAGGCCAAATTAACTAGGTTAGCCGATTTATCCAGCTCGTCCACAGACGGAGTTAGCGCGCTAGCTAAATGTTTTAACTAGCTTAGCTTGCTACACTAGCTAGTTGGCCTAGGTTAGCTAGCTAAATAGTTTATCCAGCCTCCACCCTCTTCCACATACCGACTTAGTGTGCTAGCCATCTGCTTTAGCTAGTTAGTTAGTTTACCTGTGTAATCTAGCTAATTTATCAAGCAAAGCAACCACCTTCGTCCACAGACGGAGTTAGCGCGCTAGCCAAATGCGTCAGCTAGCTAGTTAGCTTACCTAGGCTAACTAGCTAATTTATCCAGTGACCACCCTCGTCCACATACAGTTTGTGCGCTATTAAAATGCATTAGCTAACGTTAGTTAACCTATGTTAGGAACTAATTTAACCAACTACTCTTGTTCATATACAGAGATAACTCGCTAGCAAAATGCCTTACCAGACCAGCTAAATGTGCTAGTGGGCACCATATTCGGCTGTAAGTACTGTGAAGCCCGCGCGAGGGAAATAATCACAAACGTGCCTCCTGAGTCCAGTCCAGTGGCGTTCAGACAGTCACAGCCTGCCACTACACTGCTTGTGTTCCTATCAGTGTTCACCTCATACTAATTAGGGGAAACACTGAAATCTGCAGGGGAATGGCAGCTAATCCAGGTCCGGGAGTCAGAATCACTGGTCTAATCAAAATACACCAAACAGTGCCCAAGTTGAATTGCCCTACAAAGCCTCAGCAATGTTCACTTGTACACAACACAGACTACAAATCTTGTTCAAAGGGTTTACACTTACATTAAATTTAGCGCTCAAACACAGCAACATCTTACCTTCAAAACAGCAGCGCAGCAGCTCAACTCCCTCGAGGACAAAGGCACGCGGGTCCAGTAATTTTTGAGTATGTGTTACACTATTTTTTTAAGTTGCAGTTGTTACTGTTTACAAATAGGTAGTGTAGGTAGAATTTACCCATTATATATGTTTTCACCTGCTGACTAATATATTTGAGTATTTTTTAAACAATGTGCAAGGGTTATATATACTACCCTCCAAAATATTTTTTTACAGTGTGCCTCGCTCGGTCGCGCGCGCTCTCTAGGTGCCTCGCTCGGTCGCGCGCGCTCTCTAGGTGTCCCGCTCGGTCGCGCGCGCTCTCTAGGTTCCTCGCTCGGTCGCGCGCGCTCTCTAGGTGTCTCTCTCGGTCGCGCGCGCACTCTAGGTGTCTCGCTCGGTCGCGCTCGCACTCTAGGTGTCTCGCTCGGTCGCGCGCGCTCTCTAGGTGCCTCGCTCTTTCGTGCGCTCTCTCTCGGGGTCTCGCTCGGTCGCGCGCGCTCTCTAGGTTTCTCGCTCGGTCGCGCGCTCTCTCTCGGTGCCTCGCTCGGCCGCGCGCTCTCTCTCGGTGCCTCGCTCGGTCGCGCGCTCTCTCTCGGTGCCTCGCTCGGTCGCGCGCTCTCTCTCGGTGCCTCGCTCGGTCGCGCGCTCTCTCTCGGTGCCTCGCTCCGTCGCGCGATCTCCCTAGGTGCCTCGCTCGGTCGCGCGCGCTCTCTAGGTGCCTCGCTCGGTCGCGCGCTCTCTCTCGGTGCTTCGCTCGGTCGCGCGCTGTCTCTCGGTGCCTCGCTCGGTCGCGCGCGCTCTCTAGATGTCTCGCTCGGTCGCGCGCGCTCTCTAGGTGTCTCGCTCGGTCGCGCACGCTCTCTAGGTGTCTCGCTCGGTCGCGCGCTCTCTCTAGGTGTCTCGCTCGATCGCGCGCGCTCTCTAGGTTTCTCGCTCGGTCGCGCGCGCTCTCTAGGTGTCTCGCTCGGTCGCGCGCGCTCTCTAGGTGCCTCGCTCGGTCGCGCGCGCTCTCTAGGTGCCTCGCTCTTTCGCGCGCTCTCTCTCGGGGTCTCGCTCGGTCGCGCGATCTCTCTCGGGGTCTCGATCGGTCGCGCGCTCTCTCTCGGGGTCTCGCTCGGTCGCGCGATCTCTCAAATGGTCTCGCTCGGTCGCGCGATCTCTCTCGGGGTCTCGCTCGGTCGCGCGCTCTCTCTCGGGGTCTCGCTCGGTCGCGCGCTCTCTCTCGGGGTCTCGCTCGGTCGCGCGATCTCTCTCGGGGTCTCGCTCGGTCGCGCGCGCTCTCTAGGTGCCTCGCTCGGTCGCGCGCGCTCTCTAGGTGCCTCGCTAGGTCGCGCGCGCTCTCTAGGTGCCTCGCTCGGTCGCGCGCGCTCTCTAGGTGCCTCGCTCGGTCGCGCGCGCTCTCTAGGTGTCTCGCTCGGTCGCGCGCGCTCTCTAGGTGTCTCGCTCGTCGCGCGCGCTCTCTAGGTTCCTCGCTCGGTCGCGCGCGCTCTCTAGGTGTCTCTCTCGGTCGCGCGCGCACTCTAGGTGTCTCGCTCGGTCGCGCTCGCACTCTAGGTGTCTCGCTCGGTCGCGCGCGCTCTCTAGGTGCCTCGCTCTTTCGCGCGCTCTCTCTCGGGGTCTCGCTCGGTCGCGCGCTCTCTAGGTGTCTCGCTCGGTCGCGCGCTCTCTCTCGGTGCCTCGCTCGGCCGCGCGCTCTCTCTCAGTGCCTCGCTCGGTCGCGCGCTCTCTCTCGGTGCCTCGCTCGGTCGCGCGATCTCTCTAGGTGCCTCGCTCGGTCGCGCGCGCTCTCTAGGTGCCTCGCTCGGTCGCGCGCGCTCTCTAGGTGCCTCGCTAGGTCGCGCGCGCTCTCTAGGTGCCTCGCTCGGTCGCGCGCGCTCTCTAGGTGCCTCGCTCGGTCGCGCGCTCTCTCTCGGTGCTTCGCTCGGTCGCGCGCTGTCTCTCGGTGCCTCGCTCGGTCGCGCGCGCTCTCTCGGTGTCTCGCTCGGTCGCGCGCTCTCTCTAGGTGTCTCGCTCGGTCGCGCGCGCTCTCTAGGTGTCTCGCTCGGTCGCGCGCGCTCTCTAGGTGTCTCGCTCGGTCGCGCGCGCTCTCTAGGTGTCTCGCTCGGTCGCGCGCTCTCTCTAGGTGTCTCGCTCGGTCGCGCGCGCTGTCTAGGAGTCTCGCTCGGTCGCGCGCGCTCTCTAGGTTTCTCGCTCGGTCGCGCGCGCTCTCTAGGTGTCTCGCTCGGTCGCGCGCGCTCTCTAGGTTTCTCGCTCGGTCGCGCGCGCTCTCTAGGTGTCTCGCTCGGTCGCGCGCGCTCTCTAAGTTTCTCGCTCGGTCGCGCGCGCTCTCTAGGTGCCTCGCTCGGTCGCGCGCTCTCTCTCGGTGCTTCGCTCGGTCCGCGCTGTCTCTCGGTGCCTCGCTCGGTCGCGCGCGCTCTCTCGGTGTCTCGCTCGGTCGCGCGCTCTCTCTAGGTGTCTCGCTCGGTCGCGCGCGCTCTCTAGGTGTCTCGCTCGGTCGCGCGCGCTCTCTAGGTGTCTCGTTCGGTCGCGCGCGCTCTCTAGGTGTCTCGCTCGGTCGCGCGCGCTCTCTAGGTGTCTCGCTCGGTCGGGCGCGCTCTCTCGGTGCCTGGCTCGGTCGCGCGCGCTCTCTAGGTGTCTCGATCGGCCGCGCGCGCTCTCTAGAGCGAGACCCCGAGCGAGGTGTCTCGCGCGCTCTCTAGGTGTCTCGCTCGGTCGCGCGCGCTCTCTAGGTGTCTCGCTCGGTCGCGCGCTCTCTCTCGGTGCTTCGCTCGGTCCGCGCTGTCTCTCGGTGCCTCGCTCGGTCGCGCGCGCTCTCTCGGTGTCTCGCTCGGTCGCGCGCTCTCTCTAGGTGTCTCGCTCGGTCGCGCGCGCTCTCTAGGTGTCTCGCTCGGTCGCGCGCGCTCTCTAGGTGTCTCGTTCGGTCGCGCGCGCTCTCTAGGTGTCTCGCTCGGTCGCGCGCGCTCTCTAGGTGTCTCGCTCGGTCGGGCGCGCTCTCTCGGTGCCTGGCTCGGTCGCGCGCGCTCTCTAGGTGTCTCGATCGGCCGCGCGCGCTCTCTAGAGCGAGACCCCGAGCGAGGTGTCTCGCGCGCTCTCTAGGTGTCTCGCTCGGTCGCGCGCGCTCTCTAGGTGTCTCGCTCGGTCGCGCGCGCTCTCTAGGTGCCTCGCTCGGTCACGCGCTCTCTCTCGGTGCTTCGCTCGGTCGCGCGCTCTCTCTCGGTGCCTCGCTCGGTCGCGCGATCCCTCTAGTGGTCTCGCTCGGTCGCGCGCTCTCTCTCGGTGCCTCGCTCGGTCGCGCGCACTCTCTAGGTGTCTCGCTCGGTCGCGCGCGCTCTGTATGTGTGTCTGTCTTTCTGTCTGTCTCTCTGTCTGTCTCTTTGTTTCTGTGTGTCTGTCTGTGTGTGTGTCTCTGTGTCTGTCTCTGTGTTTGTCACTGCGCGCTCTCTGTCTCTCTTGCTCTCTCTCGTTCTCTCTCTGTCGCTCTCTCTCGCTCTCTCTCTGTCTCTCTGGCTCTCTCTCTGTCGATCGTTCGCACTCTCTCTCGCTCGTTTGCTCGCCTCTCTTTCTCGCTCGCTCTCTCTCGCTCCCTCTCTCTGTCGCTCGCTCTCTCTCTGTCTCTGTCGCTCGCTCTCTCTCTGTCTCTCTGGCTCTCTCTCTCGCTCGTTCGCTCGTTCGCTCGTTCGCTCTCTCTCTCGCTCGTTCTCTCTCTTTATCTCTCTCTCTCGCTCTCTGTCTCTGTCGCTCTCTCTCTCGCTCACTCTTGTTCTCTGTCTCTCGCTCATTCGCTCTCTCTCGCTCGTTTGCTCGCCTCTCTTTCTCGCTCGCTCTCTCTCGCTCCCTCTCTCTGTCGCTCGCTCTCTCTCTGTCTCTGTCGCTCGCTCTCTCTCTGTCTCTCTGGCTCTCTCTCTCGCTCGTTCGCTCGTTCGCTCTCTCTCTCGCTCGTTCTCTCTCTTTCTCTCTCTCTCTCGCTCTCTGTCTCTGTCGCTCTCTCTCTCTCGCTCTCTCTCGTTCTCTGTCTCTGTCGCTCGCTCTCTCTCGCGCTCTCTCTCTGTCTCTGTCGCTCTCTCTCTCTCTCTCTCGCTCGCTCGCCTCTCTTTCTCGCTCGCTCTCTCTCGCTCCCTCTCTCTGTAGCTCACTCTCTCTCTGTCTCTGTCGCTCGCTCTCTCTCTGTCTCTGTCGCTCGCTCTCTCTCTGTCTCTCTGGCTCTCTCTCTCGCTCCTTCGCTCGTTCGCTCTCTCTCTCGCTCGGTCTCTCTCTCTCTCGCTCTCTGTCTCTGTCGCTCTCTCTCTCGCTCTCTGTCTCTGTCGCTCTCTCTCTCGCTCTCTGTCTCTGTCGCTCTCTCTCTCGCTCTCTCTCGTTCTCTGTCTCTGTCGCTCGCTCTCTCTCGCGCTCTCTCTCTGTCGCTCTCTCTCTCTCTCTCTCTCTCTCGCTCGCTCGCCTCTCTTTCTCGCTCGCTCTCCCTCGCTCCCTCTCTCTCGCGCTCTCTCTCTGTCTCTGTCGCTCTCTCTCTCTCTCTCTCGCTCGCTCGCCTCTCTTTCTCGCTCGCTCTCTCTCGCTCCCTCTCTCTGTAGCTCACTCTCTCTCTGTCTCTGTCGCTCGCTCTCTCTCTGTCTCTGTCGCTCGCTCTCTCTCTGTCTCTCTGGCTCTCTCTCTCGCTCCTTCGCTCGTTCGCTCTCTCTCTCGCTCGGTCTCTCTCTCTCTCGCTCTCTGTCTCTGTCGCTCTCTCTCTCGCTCTCTGTCTCTGTCGCTCTCTCTCTCGCTCTCTGTCTCTGTCGCTCTCTCTCTCGCTCTCTCTCGTTCTCTGTCTCTGTCGCTCGCTCTCTCTCGCGCTCTCTCTCTGTCGCTCGCTCTCTCTCGCTCGCTCTCTTCTCTCGCCTCTCTTTCTCGCTCGCTCTCCCTCGCTCCCTCTCTCTGTCGCTCGCTCTCTCTCTGTCTCTTTCGCTCGCTCTCTCTCTGTCTCTGTCGCTCGCTCTCTCTCTGTCTCTCTTGCTCTCTCTCTCGCTCCCTCTCTGTCTCTGTCGCTCGCTCTCTCTCTGTCTCTCTTGCTCTCTCTCGCTCTCTCTCTGTCGATCGATCGCTCTCTCTCTGTCGCTCTCTCTCGCTCTCTCTCTGTCTCTGTCGCTCGCTCTCTCTCTGTCTCTCTGGCTCTCTCTCTCGCTCGTTCGCTCGTTCGCTCTCTCTCTCGCTCGTTCTCTCTCTTTCTCTCGCTCTCTCTCGTTCTCTGTCTCTATCGCTCGCTCTCTTTCGCGCTCTCTCTCGTTCTCTGTCTCTGTCGCTCGCTCTCTCTCGCGCTCTCTCTCTGTCTCTGTCGCTCGCTCTCTCTGTGTCTCTGTCGCTCGCTCTCTCTCTGTCTCTCTTGCTCTCTCTCGCTCTCTCTCTGTCGATCGTTCGCTCTCTCTCTGTCGCTCTCTCTCGCTCTCTCTCTGTATCTGTCGCTCGCTCTCTCTCTGTCTCTCTGGCTCTCTCTCTCGCTTGTTCGCTCGTTCGCTCTCTCTCTCGCTCGTTCTCTCTCTTTCTCTCTCGCTCTCTCGCTCTCTCTGAAGCCCAGACCTCCCTTTCCCCAGCCACTTCCACTAGCTCCCTGGGAGGGATTCCGAGGCGCTCCCAGGCCAGCTGGGCGATATAGTCACACCAGTGTGTCCTGGGTCTTCCCCGAGGGTCTCCTCCCCGGTGGACTTGCCTGTGACACCTCCCAAGGGAGGCGTCCAGGAGGCATCCTAACAAGATGCCCGAACCACCTCAACTGGCTCCTCTCGACGTGAAGAAGCAGCGGCTCTACTCCGAGTCCCTCCCGGATGACCGAACTTCTCACCCTATCTCTAAGGGAGAGTCCAGCCACCCTGCGGAGGAAACTCATTTCGGCCGCTTGTATTCGCGATCTCGTTCTTTCGGTCATTACCCAAAGCTCATGACCATAGGTGAGGGTGGGAACGTAGATCGACCAGTAAATCGAGAGCCTTGCCTTATGGCTCAGCTCTTTCTTTACCACAACAGACCGGTAAAGAGCCTGCATCACTGCTGACCCAGCACCAATCTGCCTGTCAATCTCCCGCTCCCTTGTACCATCACTCGCGCCTAGAAATTCTATCCATAAAAATTATGAATAGAATCGGTGACAAAGGGCATCCCTGATGGAGTCCAACTCTCACTGGGAACAAGTCTGACTTACTGCCGGCCATGCGAACCAAACTCCTGCTTTGTTTGTACAGGGCCTGAATGGCTCGTAGCAAAGAGCCATGTACCCTGTACTCCCGAAGCACCTCCCACAGAATACCCCGGGGAACACAGTCGAATGCCTTCTCCAAATCCACAAAGCACATGTGGACTGGTTGGGCAAACTCCCATGAACCCTCCAGAATCCTGGAGAGGGTAAAGAGTTGGTCCAGTGTTCCACGACCAGGACGGAACCCGCACTGCTCCTCCTGAATCCAAGGTTCGACTATAAGCCAGACTCTCTTCTCCAGTACCCCTGCATAGACCTTACCAGGGAGGCTGAGGAGTGTGATTCCCCTGTAGTTGGAACACACCCTCCGGTCCCCTTTTTTAAAAAGAGGCACCACCACCCCAGTCTGCCAATCCAGTGGCACCACCCCCGATGTCCACGCAATGTTGAAAAGGCGTGTCAGCCAAGACAGCCCCACAACATCCAGAGCCTTGAGGAACTCGGGACAGATCTCATCCACCCCTGCAGCCCTGCCGCCAAGGAGCTTTTTAACTACCTTAGCGACTTCGGCCTCAGTAATGGACAAGCCTATTCCCGTGTCCCCAGACTCTGCCTCCTCACTGGAGAACGTGTTGGTGGGATTGAGAAGGTCCTCAAAGTATTCCTTCCACCGCCCAATGATGTCTTCAGTCGAAGTCAGCAGCACACCATCTCCACTATATACAGTGCTAGTGGCACACTGCTTTCCCCTTCTGAGTCGCTTGACGGTTTGCCAGAATCTTTTCGGAGCCGACTTAAAGTCACTTTCCAAGGCCTCACCGAACTCTTCCCACACCCGGGTTTTTGCCTTGGCAACGACTGAAGCCGCAGATCGCTTGGCCTGTCGATACCTGACAGCTGCCTCTGGTGTCCTACAGGCCAACCATGTCCAGGAGGACTCCTTCTTCAGCTTGACGGCATCTCTCACCTGGGGTGTCCACCACCGGGTTCGAGGATTACCGCCCCGACAGGCACCAACTACCTTGCGACCACAGCTACAGTCAGCCGCTTCAACAATGGAGGAGCGGAACATGGCCCATTCTGAGTCAATGTCCCCCACCTCCCCCGATATCTGGTCAAAGTTCTGACGGAGGTGTGAGTTGAAGATCAATCTGACAGGTTCTTCTGCCAGACGCTCCCAGCAAACCCTCACTATACGTTTGGGTTTGCCTGGTCTGACTGGTATCTTCCCCCACCACCTGATCCAACTCACCACCAGGTGGTGATCAGTTGACAGCTCAGCTCCTCTCTTTACCCAAGTGTCCAATACACATGGCCGCAAGTCCGATGACACGACTACAAAGTCAATCATTGAACTGTGGCCTAGGGTGTCCTGGTGCCATGTGCACTTATGGACATCCTTGTGTTCAAACATGGTGTTCGTTATGGACAAACTGTGGTTTGCACAGAAGTCCAAAAACTGAACACCACTCGGGTTCAGATCAGAGAGGCCATTCCTCCCAATCACACCCCTCCAGGTCTTACTGTCGTTGCCCACGTGAGCGTTGAAGTCCCCCAGTAGGACGATCGAGTCTCCAGGAGGAGCACTTTCAAGCACCCCTCCCAAGGACTCTATGAAGGCTGGGTATTCTGAACTGCTGTTCGGTGAATTGAAAACCACTCTACCTTAAATGCCTAACTACTGTAAAGTAAATTGAAAACCACTCAACATTAAATGTCTAACTACTGTAAAGTAAATTGAAAACCACTCTACATTAAATGCCTAAGTACTGTAAAATAAATTGAAAACCATTCTGGAATTGTTGTGGATGTTTCCTTTTGGTTCCCAGAAATGAACAATTCATTGTTTTGGTAGAAATGTAGGAATATCGCAGAAATATCTATATATCGCAAAAATAACTTTGAGTGAAGAATTACATTTCAATAATTCATAAATAGCACGACGAAAATACAGCCTCAAATGACCCGTTGGCCTCAAATGACCTGCTGTGGGAATTTATTCACTTTATTGTGTTTACGTGGTTAATATTTCAGCTCAATTTGTAAGAAAAGTACATATTTAAGAACTGATGTACAGCAAGGTGGGCAAACGTTAACAAGTACTTTGGGCTTTGAAATGTTCCCTGGTTGTAAGATTTCAGCTGAAGTGTCGTCTTCCAGATGTATTTCTTCTGGATCCAGTACTGAAGCTAAATCTATGCCTTCCTGGCCCTGCTCTCTATAAACGAGCCAAAGCTGTTCTGCCCCCATATTTCCTTTAAATGTTTCATTCCATTTCCTTCATTCCTTTTTCCAGAATGAGAACAATTATTCCAATTTTATTGTGACTCACAGTAAAAATCAACACATTTTCTGAGGCAAAACACTGGATTTCCGAAACGAGATTCAGAATATTCCAGAAGCTCTGCAATATCTTACTACTTATTAAAATGCATTTCTTTCTCATATGATTTTTAATATTTAACTTTGTGAATTTGTGGGACTAATAAGGGATTATCTTATCTTTCTGGCTCAGTTCAGTCACTGAGCTGGAAAAACTCCAACGAATCATAAAATTAACTTCAAAATGACTTTGAGCACAACTTTGAATTTTTATATGGTTATTAAAATGACACTGAAGTGTAATCTTTTCATTGTGTATGTGTTTTTATGGAAATTCTTTGAGACTGGGCAGGTCATAGTTAGGTTGGTGTGGAACCAAAATTCTAGAGTGGGATAAAGCCCGCATTGGTCACAGTTAAAATCCCTTGCGTTCTTGTGGGTCCAATAAGTTTTCCTTGATATCAGATGAACATTATAACACTTTAACATTTCTCTTTATCTTTGTTCAAAATTATTAAAGTATTTATTCTTTTACATAAATGGTTGCAACTGTAACAACTGCAATTTCCCTCTGGGATCAATAAAGGATTCTGATTGTGATCCTGATTCTGATTCTGATGAGCGCACATGATGCACTGAAAGACCAACATGAATGTTTTATTCCTCAGTGTAACTTCACAAAACCCTCGATTGGTTTAGAAAACGTTTTTAAAGAGTAAAGTATTGATTAGTAATCATCGTTTTAGCTCAGCTCTGGACTTCTACTGCAGTCATGATGAAGCCAGACGACTTTGTGGTGATCAGCGTCAGCGGCTGGTCAGGAGGGAAAAGGCCTGACATCATATAAAGCCCACGTCTCTTGGTTCAGCGGGGTGTGTTTTAACAGGGGTTAGAACTTTGGCACCGCTGTTTTAACTGCTGCTGAAGTCAGGAGTGCAGTGTGTCCTCTCGAAGTTTATCTGGTGGCATGTCGAGAGATAATTAGGGTGCATTTGTTCAGTATCTCGATAAAACAGGCAGGCCGCTCAATAACGAGGGGGGAATACTAAAACTCCAGCGTCATGTCGTCAGAGCTGAACTTGGTCATGCATACTTGGTATGCAGGTTAGCTGCTGGGTGCGGCTACATGGTCCATATCCGCTATCAGCCTCTTGCTTCGCTAGTCGCGGCAGGTGAGTTAGTTTGGTCCAGATTTTGAGCTGCTTCCACGGAGGGATCGAGCAGAGAAAGCAGCCGATATAAACCGCCTGCACGACCCAGCCGCGCTCCGGGAAGATGTCGGAGAACTTTTTAAGGAGTCTTCCAGCTCTTCTCTGCCTGTGTTGCTGTAAGTCTGCGTGTAGAGGCTCCTCCTGGATTAAGGGCAGATGAGCAGTCTTGTGTCTTTTGGGCTTAGATTCTTAGACAGTGAAACGAATTTAGAGTCATTGAAGGATGAAGACGTTAAGAAGCTTTCTGGTGATCTCTGTGTACAGGAGGCTAATGCTGTAGATTCAGATCCTCCGCTGTTACAGTGCACGTAAAGACCTGAGAAGCTGACCCGCCATGTGGTCAGAAATGGAGTAAAAATGCTATTATTCGTTTGTGCTGGTTTGTGTCGTAGAGATCTTCCAGTCTCATTTCTTTTAGTCTCGATGCAACCTGGATCATTTTCCCCCTAATGCCAGTTTTAGCACCCTGTGTTTACCGGTCGGTCTACATTCCGGCCCTCACCTCCGGTCATGATGACTAAAAGAACGAGATACAAGCGGCGGAAATGCGCTTTCTTCTCAGGGTGGCTGCTGCGCTCTGTTCGACAGGGTGAGGAGCTCGGAGTAGAGTCGCTACCCCTCCGCATTGAGAGGAGCCAGCTGAGGTGGTTCGGGCATCTGATCCGGATGCCCCCTGGACGCCTCCCAGTGGGGGTGTTCCAGGCATGGCCTACCGGGACGTGGGGTTTTTTCCAGACTGTAGCGTTTATTCTCCGGTATCAGTGCGTCTTACCGGGAAGTCCGCCTGAGGCTTTTCAGCAGCCAGGACTGTTGTGGAAGATTCTTGGACGCATTAATAGTTGAGACAGTCCTCCTGTGTGAGGCTGGACATTTCAGCTAATCATAAAGCGATAAAAACTCTGGTATAATATTACTGCACACACACACACGCGCGCGCGCGCACTGGTCTAATAACAGTAATTAAAAATGTACTGAAGGAAAGAAAAAGGCTGTTATAATTACATTAGTTATATATTGATTATATTGTTATATATTTAGTTATATATTGATTATATTGTTATATATTTAGTTATATATTGATAATATCATACTATCATAATATCATAGACATATGTCTAGTTATATATTGATAATATTGTTTTATATCTAGTTATATATTTATTATATTGTTATATAATCTAGTAATATCTTGATTATAATGATTTATATCTAGTTATATATTGATTATACAGATATATAGTGATATAAACAATATAAAACAATATAAACAATGCAGATTGTATATCGGTTATATTGATTATATATTATATTGTTGATTATATTGTTTTTAAACTTAGCATACATAGTGGCACTTTTACGAACTGTACCATTTCAGTACTCCCAACTTGAAACACCTTCATGCATCCCTGCTGCCCTGCATCAGCTTCCGAAATTATGGCTGGTTCCAGTTTTGACTCTATAAGCGTCTCTAGAACTGAACATTTCAAATCAGACCACTCTGAATGATTCTGTTCACGTTCAAAGTTGAATTCACCTGGAGCATTGTTTATACATGAGCACCAGACCAACATTTTCTCTTTCCACTGTCTCAGGTCTGCTGTGCTCAGCTGGAGAAGAGGTTGTCAGACTGCAGGAGCTGGAGGGAAACACTGTGACCATCCATACTGGATTAACTGGAGTTCAGAGTGATGCGCACATACTGGGGTTCTATAGATCTGAGAATGCAGATATAAAGATAGTGAACAGTGAGATCATTAGAAGAGAGATTATTACAGACTACAGTGAGACATTCAGAGACAGACTGAAGCTGAACAGAACCAGTGGATCTTTAAACATCAGGAACATCAGCAGAGAAGATTCTGGAGTTTATAATCTACAAATTACCACTAAACTTAGGTCTAAGTAGAGTTACAAGATGGATGTGTATGGTGAGCAAATACAAGATTATTATTTTTTTATTCAAAGTTATCTGATGTCCTATAAGTTTTGGGAGGAGATGCGTGTAAGAGTTACACTAGATTCAGACTGAGTGCCAGCAGCATCCGTCTCATTTAGAGAACCTAGTTTTTTTTATGGTTGTCTGAATAAAGTA
This sequence comes from Pygocentrus nattereri, assembly GCF_015220715.1. NCBI lineage: Eukaryota > Metazoa > Chordata > Actinopteri > Characiformes > Serrasalmidae > Pygocentrus > Pygocentrus nattereri. The sequence goes on along the minus strand of NC_051238.1, from coordinate 27,085,890 downwards.
TTTTTTTGTAGTCAGCTGGAATGAAACACATTTGGAAGGCCCACCTATAATGTATGCAGTACCTTGTCAGAACTGATACTAATGTTGAACACATTATGTACCAGCAACATGAACATGAACTCACAAACATGCTGTTTTAGCCAAGTAAACCTAAGTTTAGTGAACAGCAGCTGCAGCACAATTAAGCAGATGCCAATTTCAGTTTACACTGCAAGTCTTTTGCGTTTTTAATGGTTACAGTTTTTGTTGTCTGTCGTTTTATCGTTGCATATTTTATATATACAAAAGTATAAATAAAATATTAACAAAAGCTTGTTTTAATTGCACTATGATATCAGTGCCTGTAGTTATTGACTCTAGATCAGTGGAAATGTTAGGGGTTAACAGTGTTTTGACATATTGCCATTGGTAGTGGTTGTAACGCTCTGTTGTGCTAATTTCTTATGTCTTTTGGTATTTTACAGCTCCAGCTCCAACACCAACCATAGGTCTGAAAGAAAACCACACAATGTTTCCAATAGAGCGATGTGTCCCTGTGTGCTCTGTGGAAAATGGGAAGGATGTGAATCTGTCCTGGTATAGAGAAAAAGAGAGAATCTCCACCACCAATAGCTCAGATTCCAGTGGTTATATCGTTCTTCCACTGGATATAACCAGCCCAAACAACTCTACTTACACGTGTGGCTGCTAATCCAGTTAGCACTCAGACAGCCCAGCCCAACTTAACAGGACTCTGTTATAACAACACAGGCAGGTTAAACTCATTATGATTTGTGTGCACTGTTTATTTCTAATTGAATGACCAATAGCCTGAACACACTGAATCACAGGAAAAAAGAAGTTAAGCAAACTACATATAAGAGGGTTCTGGTTTCTCTGATGTCCTACTGAAATAGATAAACCTGCTAATAACATGTGTTTAAATGTTTTATTTCATTCTTTTTACAGATTCAAAATCTACGGAGCTGACTGCTGCCCTAACACCTGGTGAACTGACTGCTGTTGCACTTACTGCTGTTGCTGTTGTTGTTCTTGTTTTTGTTTTTGTTACATGCTACTGGAAAAAGAAGAAAAGACCAGGCAAGGAAAATCTTTCATTATTTTAGTTTCTGTATTTTAGTGATGCAGATTTAACATCTGCTACAATAGCAGTCTGTTTTTTTTTTACGTGTCTAATTGCTGAAAACCCACAAATCTGAGGGAGAAGCAGCTTAGAAAATGTCTGTGTGTGTAATTGCTGAAAGTGCTGAGCTGAATTATTGTACAATGAAAACAGAATTCAAAGGGAGCTCAGGAGGGATTTTTTCATGTATATACTAATAGTTATGCCTCATTTTGCTGTTATTGATATACACTCACTGGTCACTTTATTAGGTACAATTTGCTTGTTAACACAAATAGCTGATCAGCCGATCACACGGCTGCAGCTCACTGCATTCAGGCCTGTAGAGGTGGTCAAGACGACTTGCTGAAGTGCAGACCGAGCATCAGAACGGAGAAGAAAGGGGATTTAAGGGACTTTGAACGTGGCGTGGCTGTTGGTGCCAGACGGGCTGGTCTGAGTATTTCAGAAACTGCTGATCTGCTGGGATTTTCACACACAACCATCTCTAGGGTTTACAGAGAACGGTCCGAAAAAGAGGAAATATCCAGCGAGCGGTCAGTTGTGTGGACGAAAATGCCTTGTTGATGTGAGAGGTCAGAGGAGAATGGGCAGACTGGTTCCAGATGATAGAAAGACAGCAGGAACTCAAATAACCAACCAGAATCGCTGAGGAACGTTTCCAACACCTTGGTGAAAGTGTGCCACGAAGAATTAAAGCAGTTCTGAAGGCAAAAGGGGGTCCAGCCTTTTACTAGCAAGTTTATTAGTACCTAATAAAGTGGCCTGTGAGTGTATACTCTGTTGATTATTCTCTGTCAATATAGAAATATGCATACTCCATAATTTCTTATGCAATACATGAAAATGAGCATTTTTAACCCTGAACAAACATACGCTGTTCTTTATGAATTGGTTCTTCCTGTTGAAATTGTGTTCATTATAAGACAGTATGTGAACTCAGAGCATTGGCGTGTGCAGACAAATGTTATTATCTGATAGCATTTGTAGTGTTTTTCTTCATCACCTACACTTTTTAACCAAGACAGTGGAAAGAGAAGATAGAGCCGGCGAGCCATTACAATCTGATCCAAACAATACAGAAACTCTAAACAAACAGACTTAATACGCCTGTGAGCTGTTATAATCAACACTGAACAATCTGACTCAACTATAACTGTATGACAGCCAGTCAGTTGCCTCTGAATTCTCTGGAATGCCAGTCTGTTTAATCGAGTCGCCTTGTGCTTGTTAACTTTACTCATAGCGTGAAATCTCTCCATATGACAAACGTAAACATGACATAATGGTGCAGTATCCATTTTAATTCGCTGCTCATGAGAAACGGTGAGTGTGGCAGTCCACGCATCCCCAGCAACAGTGATCTACGTTTACTCAGAGATAAAGTTGTGCTCATTCCACGACGTCTTAATAGTAAATGGGACTGTAAACATAGTCGAGTTTGTTCATCTCCACTACAACTGTTCTATCATTTAACTTTATTATGGCTTAATTTTCTTATACTAAGTTAGATACAGCATGCAGTGCAATGCATAAACCCACATAAACAGCAGCAGCAGGCCAGCACACAATGCTCACAATCTCAGTAATGTAAATACTGAGCATGTGTTCTGTTGCTCTCTGTGATCCTACTAATGTTCCACTGCTTATCTTTGCAGGTTCCTCCGTAGCTGAAAGATACAATAAAGTAGTAATAATACTAGGAATAAAGTATACAGCAGAACAACACTGTGGGCCAAGCGTCTCCTTCATGAGTGAAATTGCGTAGACAGGAAGGGAAAGTGGACATTATCAGTTTTACTTTATGTGTTATGGTCTTTTTCCAAACTGATTACTTGAGTATGATTACTGACAAGTGCCCAGTATGAAGGTGGCAGGAGTGTAGTATGATGAACAAACAGCTGCTGAGTGGCTTCTGAAAATGGCGCAAAACTTAAAAAAGTGAAAAATATGACGGGGGTTGGACTCCCATAGCGTGTTTTCTCATTTGTTTGTTTCTTTTAAAAAAAAGCTAAAAAAAAAAGAAATGGTTAAGAAGTACAGGTCTGTATGAAAAATGTGAAAATAGGCTGTTTTAAGTGGGTTGTCTTTGAAAATAGCCCCAGATAGGCAGAACTGAGATCATTAAACTGCTTAACTGTTCTTGCTGCTAAACATTTCATTACACTGTGGCCTGCAGCTGCTGCCTGTCTCATTTTTAATGTTTGCATATTTATAAATAAACAAGCAATGAAACCATGTCATTCCTTTGCATTTTTTCTTGCTTGTCTGATCAAATGTGTCTTGACACTTTTTAACAAACACATATCACCAGTCTTCATTGTTTAGTGTTCTCTCAGTAACACAATTGACTATTTTGTGATGGTGATATATATGTGTGCGTGTGTGTGTGTGTGTGTGTGTGTGTGTGTGTGTGTGTGTGTGTGTGTGTGTGTGTGTGTGTCTGTGTGTGTGTGTCTGTGTGTGTATATATATATATATATATATATATATATAAAGAGAGAGAGAGAACTTTATTGATCCTGGAGGGAAACTGCAGTGTTTCAGTAGCAAGACATAATTACATATAAACTTACATATACTATGCAGAAAAATAGAAATAAATCTAGACATAAGTTACAAGTACAAGAGAAGTAAAAGTATATCTATTTACATGACAGATTTGTTGTATTTACAGACAGCAGGCATGGAGTGGTATGAGGTAAACTAAAGCACATATTATAGACATGACTAACTCTGAGTTGCATCAATATTACAGTGAAAAGTAAAGTGCATAGTGAAAGCGTTATTACAGTAACAGCTGTGATATACTGCACAGTGTGTATTGGTCAGAGAAGAGATACAGTGATGTGGTTCAGCACAGTTCAGACAGCAGGAGATCAGTACCCTCTCTGCAGTAAGGAGACTCATTGTAGAGCCGTATAGCTGTGGGTAAGAAAGATCTCACTCAGCGCTCTTTAACACAGCATAGCCGTAACAGACGGCCACTGAATGTGCTTCTCTGTTCATCAAGCGTAGCATGCAGAGGGTGTGAGATATTGTTCAAGATGGCTAACAGCTTGTTGAGTCCAGCTTGACTCCTACAACAGAGCCAGCCTTCCTAATAAGTTTATTTTGTTCAGAGTACTTGTGCTAATGCTGCTGCCCCAGCACAACAGCACAGAATAAAGCACTCGCTGCCACAGACTGGAACAATGTCCAAGGCGTCCAGTTTGTTGTCCACACCCTGGTACTTGTACCACCTCCACATCAACACCATCAATGGTGACTGGTCACACGGCAGGTTTAGACTTCCTGAAGTCCAGCACCTTCTCCTTCGTCTTACTGATGTTTAGCTACAGCTGGTTCAGCTTCCTGTACTCCTCCTCCTGTCCGTTCCTCATGCACCCCACAATGGACGTGTCATCAGGGAATTTCTGCAGATGACAGGACTGTGTGTTTTACTTGAAGTCAGTTGAAGTGTACAGGTTGAACAAGGAAGGGGCAAATTTTTGACAACAAAGAAAGCAAATAAATGGACTCTTGACCAAAGTAAGCCTCACCTCTTACTCAAAGCCGTGTTCTACGTTTTTACGTTTTATAGTGTTGATAATAAAATAGGGGGTGCATCTGAAAAATATATTTCATTTTCCTTTTTCAGATTATTTTGCCTTAGGACACCCTGCTTGTACCTCTGTGCCATTAACAGATGAGATTTTTGTGTTTTAAGCCAATATCTTCTGACAAATGTGTTGTAAAACAGTATTTCAGGTGTCCGGCAGTGGATTCATAACCATTTTGGGTAACAGTGGTACTGTGAAGGAGCTTGTAGAGGCGTGTCTGGTTCTCATCATCACCACTGTGAACAATTCTGAGTTTAGAAAGTTTAAAACCGAACATTTCACACCAGTAAAGTCCGACACAAAGACAAACACTAGCAACGCCACGCTTCGCGTCTCCTTCGGACTCCAATTCCCAAGATACCTCAGTTTGTCATGTGACTCCGCCAACCAATCATTCGTTAATCAGCGGAACCCCGTCCGTTTAGCGCCTGTGTATAAATGCCTGTCTGAAGTGCTGCCTGCTGCTCTCTTGTTGTGGTAGATAACCTTTTATGACCTTGATTTGTTTCTCACGATCTCTCGGATTTTCCCCTTTTGGCTAAGATTACCTTTACATCGGCTCTTTGGTCTCGACCCTCACATGTTTATCTAACGTGACCTTGGTTGTGACTTTCTCCCATGTCAATATCGTGTTTTGCTGCTCCTGGTCTGGTGTTTATTTGAATAAACCGCTTTATTTTATAGTGTCTGGTTCGCCAAAACAATCCGTATGAATGAGAAAATGAATCCATATGGAATTGACTTTAATTCACTGAATAATAATAAGTTGCATTTCTTAGAGCTTCATTTTTAATGTCACGCCACACCGTTTAGAAGCATCTACTGAGGGGGTATCTGATGTACACAAAAGACGAGATACAATGCGAGAGCACTTCATACTGAGAACAAGGTTCATATACATTTCACGCAAAGGCTCATGGTATTCAAGCATCCTCCAAGAAATCGCTGGTTCGCCTGGGCACCTCAGACTCTCTCTTTAAGGATCTTCCTGAATGTGGAACACGTGGATGTGAATTTTACAGCATCTGAACAGACCAGAACGGTAAGAACTCACAGCAGAGAACTTGTAGAAAGAAGAACCAGAGCCGGTCCGCTTCATATCCCCCCACTATATCAAATACGGGCCTGCTGAACAGCAGAGGGCGCCCGCGAGTGAGTCCTCAATGAATGGGAGTGAATGGAGATCAACGGCTAAAAACGGACGGTTAAAATAGTTTCTGATCACTCGCCCTGAACATTTCTTTAACTTTAGAAAGTAGAAGGATGTATTTCACTAAAAAGAAAAAAAAAACAGACTGTACCTTTTTCTACAGCAAACGGGTTTTGCGCAGCAGGAGGCGGGCTTTACTGCTAGAGCGGAATGATTGATGGGCGAGCGGAGCAGCTCATTGGCTGTTCGCGCCCAGTGACGTGCATGAGGCGTCGTTTTAAACTCCTATAGCTCGAGTTTAAAAGCTCTTAAAATATAACAGCGGCGTTAAAATGTTATATGCTGCTCTGTGTTCAGGAAATGAAATGCATTCTTTTACACTAAAAATGTTTAAGCCTTTAAAAACTTTATAAACTATGATTTTGCTCAAATGATCCATATCAGCCCATTTGTTTTGGTCTCACTCGGGCGCGCCCTCTAGCGTTTGAGAAAACCAGAAGACATTGCAGAGTGTAATTCTCCCTGGGTGAATTACGACTATGAATGGGCTGATATGGAGCATTTGAGCAAAATCATAGTTTATAAATGCTTAAACATTTTTAATGTAAAATAATTTAAGAGCTTTTAAACGGCCCCTCATGTACGTTAATGACGTCAGTTAGCTGCTCCGTTCGCCAACCAATCAGCACTCAGTAGCAGTGAGGCTAACAAATCAGCAGTCAGTGGCAGTAATACCGGCAGTAATACCCCAAACCCGTTTGCTGTAGAAAAAATACAAAATATGTATGTTTTCTTTTTCTTTCGTCCTTCTGCTTTCTAAAATTAAAAGATTTGAAACTATTTTAAATTTTCATTTTTAGCCGTTGAGCTCCATTTACTCCCATTCAGTGAGGACTCACTCGCGCCCTCTGCTGTTTTTTGATATAACTGGGGAAATAAGAAGTAGCCAGGCTCTTCATAAACCGTCTCTGCTCACTGTTCCCTCAGGCTGTGTCTCAAATGGCTCCCTACTTCCCTATGTAGTGCACTAGGGGAACTTCTTCATGAAGATAATTCTCTCAGTGTCAAGTAGGAAATTATGCACACATGACTTAATATGTACTGATTTGGCTCGAGAGTCAGTATAAGAAGACTGCAGTACGTAGGGAGTACAGGGCTGTTTGAGATTCAGCCTCTGTGAGTCGGCTCTGCTGGAGGTCATTCTCCACAGAGTATTTGTAGAGAGGACAGTTATCATTGTCATACCTTGAAGTGGCCAGACTCCCCTATGTGAGATGTGCTCCTGTCACAGTCAGGGGTCTCAGAACCAGCAAGTCATTATGAGTTCTGTTTAGCCCCAGATTTCCTCTACTTACTTATCGAAGTAAATATGCACTAACAAAGGTGAAGTTTCCATTTGATTTCAGGTTGACTTCAATTGTATTTCATCAAATTATCTGAAGTCAAATTACTGAGAATTATTGCAGTTCTGTTGTTTTTAATCCTTTCTCTTAAGGAGGCCTGTGTGGCTGCAGGCATTAGATTGAACTGTCCCTCTCCTCACTGGAAAGTATTCAGAATTACAGAACGTCTTTAATAGCTTAGTTCTTTTACTTCTGATACTCAAGTAGTTAAAAAAAAAATATATATATATATTGATCGGCTACTTTTGCTCAAGTAAAATTTTACCAAGAGCATTTCCCCTTTTACTCCAGTACAGAGGTTGTGTGCTGCGTCCACCCGGCTCCTGGCTTACGAGCAGAGGCTGGGAAACAAACCCTGTCTGCATAAACAGGTATTTCTCAGGTTTGGAAGCAATGTCTTGACTGGATTTGGGAGGCTTGTAGACTTATAGAAATGCAGGTAGTCAACAGAAATATGCCTGTATCTGTTTCAGTTATTAAAGTTAGCATTTTAAACTTTGACTAAATGTGTCCTCTTCCTACAGCCACCCACCTGCTGCCTCTGGTTCTTGACAGATAAAGACTTACAGCTCGTCCCAGGTATTTTTATGTATAGTAATGGTTACAGAGTTGCTCCTCATTATCATATTTCTATAATATTTTACTGTGTCTTTTAGTACAATATTATGTATTTAAAACCGTGACTCACCTGCTTTCTTTTTTTTTTTCTTTAGTTTGCAAAAGCTGAGCTTTGAATGTTGAGTACTTCTGGGAAAAACAGCTGTTTTAGTTCACAGTAAAACCCTCCTTGTATGCCTTCTACTTGTATGCTATTTCATACACATCCCCTTTTCTCTTGTGGCCATGTAGTCGGCCAGCTCTCATTTATCTGGTGAGGTTGTTACTCATTTTGCTTACTTTTGTCTTTATTTTAGGTGCAGCCATGTAGAATCCACAGTCACAAGCAGCAGGTGACAAAAAATTGACCAGAAACCCCACAACTGTTAAGACTCGTGTATCTTCTTCTTCTTCTTCTTCTTCTTCTTCTTCTTCTTCTTCTTCTTCCGGCTGCTCCCTTTAGGGGTTGCCACAGCGAATCATCTGCCTCCATCTTGTCCTATCCACTGCCTCCTCTGCTTTTACACCAACCATCTCCATGTCCACCTTCACTACATCCATAAACCTTCTCTGAGGTCTACCTCTTCTCCTTCTGCCCAGCAGCTCCATCTCCAACATTCTTTGCCCAATATATCCACTATTCCTCCTCAACACATGTCCAAACCACCTCAACCTGGCCTCTCTGGCTTTATCTCCAAACTGCTCCACCTTCACTGTCCCTCTGATCTGCTCATTTCTAATCTTGTCCATCCTTGTCACTCCCAACGAAAATCTCAGCATCTTCATCTCCGCCACCTCCAGCTCAGCCTCCTGTCTTTTAGACAGAGCCACAGTCTCCAAACCAGACATCATAGCAGGACGCACTACTGTCTTGTAGACCTTCCCTTTCACTCTTGCTGCTATCCTTCTGACACACATCAGCCCTGACACCCGTCTCCACCCACTCCATCCTGCCTGCACCCTCTTCTTCACCTCTTTTCTACACTGTCGTTTGCTGTGGATGGTTGACCCAAGATATTTGAAGTCATCCACCTTTACGACCTCTACTCCTTGCATCTTCACCTTTCCACCTGCCTCCCTCTCATTCACACACATGTATACCGTCTTATCTCTACTGACCTTCATTCCTCTCCTAGAGGTTCTCTCTCTGTCTCCCTCTCTCTCTCCCTCTCTCTCTCCCTCTCTCTCTCTCTCTCTCTCTCTCCCCCATTCATGCTCTACATATATGCTCACTGACATCTTCTTACAACCTCTGTAAAGCTGACCCCCCGTGTGGTCAGAAATGGAGTAAAAATGCTATTATTTTTTGTGCTGGTTTGAGCTGTAGAAATCATCGTTTGTGCTGGCACCATTTCTGAGATATTAAACATTACAGTTTATTGCCTGTGACATCACTCAGCCTCCCATCAACGTCCAAATCACACCAAAAGGGTCTCATTCATTTGTGCCGTTAAAAGCAAAATTCCAGCTGTTTTAATTCTCCAGTGATAAAGCCATAAAGGTTGGACTGGTGACGTCATGCAGCCCCCCATCAACATCCAAAACAAACCAAAATGTTCTCATTCGTTTGTGCTAGTTTGTCCCGTTAAAAGTTTGTGCTGTTATAGTTCTTAAGTTGTTGCATGAACAGGTTTTGTCACTACAGATGACATCATTTACCACAGGATTAACACTAGTCGATGGTGAAGATCTGAGAAAGGCCTTTTTGCTTCATCCTCATGAATGTGTGATGCCACTAATCCAGCATTTATGGCTTTATAACTGGAGAATTGAAAGAGCTGGAATGTTTCTTTCAAGGGCACAAACCAGCACAAATGCAGCACAAACGAATAGTGGCATTTTTATTCCATTTCTGACCAAATGGGGGGCCAGCTTACATTTTACATTTACATTTATGGCATTTAGCAGACGCTCTTATCCAGAGCGACTTACAAAAGTGCTTGTCATTACTTCAGAATATCTCATGTTCACAGTCACGTGAAGTCACAGCTTCACAGAGGCCTTTTGCCACACCTAACTAATTGAGCCTGTGTGCATATGACAATCCGTCACTGCGTTGCTGTGGCACATATTGGAGGGCAGGAAGTGATTTTTATTAGAAGAACTGCCACAAGCTCTCAAAATGCCTGTGCTTTACATTGTTTATGGTTGCTTAAATAGCTCTGAGAAACTTCTATCACGTACCAAATCTTGTTGTTCACAGGGGGATAAATGCAAGAAATTGACCAAAAATGCTGGCAAAATTTTGCACAGTTCATCTGTGGGTTTAAAAGGTACAAGCAACACCACTTAAATCACGGTTAAGTTTTTAAACACTGTGTCCATTCATTGTCCACTCTTGACACTCCGACCTTGCTAGTCCTTGTAGATGTAAAGTCAGAGCCATAAGCTCATCTGCTGATGCAGTTTGATAGTCATCCTCTAGTCCTTCATCAGTGGTCACAGGATGCTTTTGGCTGGGTGTTTTTGTTTGGTGGACTATTCTCAGTCCAGCATCAACATTGAGGTGTTTAAAACTCCAGCAGCTCTGCTGTGTCTGATCCACTTGTAGCAGCACAACATACACTAACACACCACCACCACATCAGTGTCACTGCAGTGCTGAGAATGATCCACCACCCAAACAATATCTGCTCTGTTGGGGTCCTGAGGGGGCCCTGACTATTGAAGAAGAGGGTGAAAAGACTAACAAAGTATGCAGAGAAACAGATGGACTACAGGCTGTAATTGTAGATCTACAAAATGCTCCTATATAAGTTGGAAATGAGCGAAGGTAAGGTAGCTGTAAATACTAAAGTGGCTAATATTGATACTAATATTGGTATATGGTAACTGATTATTTATCTACGTACTGACTATTCCACCAATCTGGTCTGTGTTGTAGTCAAGTGCTGTATTTTGGATTTATGTCAGACAATTTAAAGCAATTGTTTCCAAATTATTTTTAGTGTTGTCATTGAAATTTGTGCATGTATACAGATGAAAACAGGTGAGCTTTATGAATTGCTGACTTTACGAGGCAGTACATACTGGCTGAAGACATGATAATGCACGTTAAAACTTTGGCAGACTATTGATTGATTGGCTGTGTTCACCTATGCTGTACTGCCTTCATTGGGGATTGGGTCAGTTGGTTTTCTTTTCGTGGTTGTTTGCTTTCTCTGTTATGCTGTTTCTCAATAAAAGTGAACGTTAGGCTACATCTGATGCTGTGCTACTGATTCCGGTACATGTAGTTAATAAATAGAGATTTAGACTTACACAGAACGTATCTGGAAGTGAATGGAGTGAGTATATTATGCTGGCAGGGCAGGGGAGGGTTAATATCATGGAGTACCCGGATGTGAGCTGAGCAACTGGGCCAGAATTGGGCCTGAATTCAAAGTCTCGGCCAATGCCTTCCGAGCTCGGTGTGCAGTATTCGGCTTAGATGTGGCTCAACTGATTTTTGCTCTCTGGGAGATTCAGTGTTGAAAGGTAAGATGTTGAAACAATGTCACGATATCAACGCTGGTTCACTTTTCAAAAACAAAAAAAAAAGTCCAACGGTGACTCAACCTTCATCCACGACGTTAAACACTGAAATGCCAAGTGGGATTTCATGCCTAAGTGGTCCTTTGCATAGTGAAATGGTTCTTCAGATGATGAAGAAGGTATTTTATATGGTTCTATAAAACACCAAAATGTCAAGCTTGCACCAATAGGAGAAATCACCCAGCATTCTTCCTTTATACTAGATACATAGCAATACATACTGGGGCAAACGTGGAGCTAATAACTTTAGTGTTTAAAAAGGACCTGATGCAGGTCAGGTCACTTTGTTAGACGTGTGGTAGTGACTTCAAAGTTAAATTTACATGGAATATCTTTTACATGTTAATGTGTCACTATTTAAACAGTTTCAGAAACATTTTCCATGTTACTTGTTTACATTGTTTCAGGTCTGCTGTGCTCAGCTAGAGAAGAGGTTGTTAGACTGCAGGAGCTGGAGGGAAACACTGTAACCATCCATACTGGATTAACTGGAGTTCAGAGTGATGCTCACATACTGTGGTTTTATGGACCTGAGAATGTAGATATAAAGATAGTGAACAGTCTGATCATTAGAGGAGAGATTATTACAGACTATGACAGTGAGAGATTCAGAGACAGACTGAAGCGGAACAGAACCAGTGGATCTTTAACCATCAGGACTGGTCATCGTTTAATATGGAGATTTAGAGTTCTGTGGCAGTAGCATGGTGGTGCACTGGGTAGTGCTGTTGTCTCCCAACAAGAAAGGCCAGGGTTCGATTCCCAGACTAGGGAGTTTGCATGTTCTCCTTTTGGTGTCTACAGGCAAGTTGGAGATACTGAAGGCTGTGCTTGCACTGTGATGGAGTGACAACCTGTCCATGCTGTTTTGTGTTTTCTACCTAATGCACACTGGGACAGGCTCCAGCACCTCCTGTGAGGACAAGATGATGAGAATTTAATGAGTAATAATATGATTATTTTTATTTACCTTATTTCGTGTAAGTTTAGCAGTAACTGTAATCCACAACACCATGTCCATTTAATTTCTACATGAATCAGGTGTGTTGATTTGGGCTGAAGGTGAAACTCCCACACTTTCAACAAACTGATGTGTTAAATAACATGAGTTACCCTCGCCTTAAACACATTTTATGTGTTAATGTTTGCTGTTTAACACATTCTGTATTAAAAGTAAAACAAAATGTGTTAACCACAACTGAGAACTGAAATATTTTAGCACGTTCATGGTGAAAATAATACTAGTTTTTCAAATCTATCATGCTATACCAGTTTTGACCACAGGGGGCTGCAATGGCTCACAAACCTCAACTTGCACCACTATGGTGTCTATTTGAAGACATATAGGTAGGTAGGTAGGTGGGTATGTGGGTAGAGGTTTGTGAACCATTACAGTCTGTTACAAATAATAAAGAACATCTAATGAAAGAGGCTGGAATAACATGTAGTTATCACACATGGCCATCGACTACCAGATTAGTAAGGGTACTGATTTCTTCCAGACAGTGGCACCCCAGATTTTTTTCATATAGGTGGCCAGATGGACTCACTGGAAATCCTGGTGTGGAAAACCCAAAAAAAAGCCATCACTGAATTTCAAGAAAACTTGTCAATATGAGAATGAAGGAATTGCATTACTTATTATCTGAGGTGCACCACAGACACTCACAAATCAAGTTCCCAAGAATGAGCACTGACTGAGAAATCAGCATCAAACATTGCAACCATGCAAACTAAAAAAGGTGTAAATCTTCACTTTGCAGATTCGATTATTAAATTGAGACATAAGCCCTTTTCACCCATTTCACTTTCCATTGTTTGAATGCACAATCATGCATTATTAGGAAGAAAACAGGAAGCTTTCAGGACTGTATTATTTAGACTGCCGTTTATTCAGGTCTGAACAGTCAGTCTTCCTCTTCCTCTAATGATCCTGGTCTAAGAGTCTTAGAAGCATCAGTAGAAACAGTAGAAAGCTTGGGAATCTCAAAGTCAAATATCCAAACAAAAAAGATCACTGTAAACAAGCCATAGTAGCTTATGCACATATCTTCACTATTAAACTCATGTTCAGGCATCCTTATTATCATCAATCAAATGTCCAAAAAAAAAGGTGCTGGACCTGAGCCACGGTGGCTCACTAAGAAAAGCAATGTAGTTGCACTCAAAAGGTTGTGGGTTCAAATCTTGCTCAAGCTACTGCTTTTCACACAGCAAGTTGGAAATCTGAGAGATAAATGTCGAAAAAAAATAAGAAAGCCTTGTGAGATCCTGTGGCTCGCTGGTAGATGCCATGCCCCGTGGTGGGGGGGTTATCGGTTCAAATCCCGATCAGGAACTCCACGTCACAGTTGCCGTTGTCAGTTGAAGTCACCTTCCAAGGATGTCCTGGATGGAGCCTGGAGGTGCACTGGCAGCGGAGGAAGGCCGGAGGGCGATACCCGAGAAGGGGGGGAAATAACCCGGGCCACCCCCCCGGGCCTCCTGGAGGAAGAGAATAAGGGGTTATGGCACATGAAAGGGAAAAAACTTAGGTTTTAAATATGAAGCTGCATATTTAAAACCTATCACCCACATTCTGAGTGGCTTTTTGGAGGAAGACCGCTGCTGTTCTTCTCCACTTTGGTCTCCCTCCTCACCACCTCATTTCTGTGCACCCTTGATTCTCTCCTCCACCCACTAGGGCCACAAGCAGAGTCCAGCCTGGCTTTGAACCGGCAACCTCTTGGACATGAGACAAGGCTTTTCCCACAAAGCCACCAACTCTGACACACAGCATCCTTTTTTTAGGGGGTTTATCTTGAAAACTGAAAGGCTGCCACAAGCCTCCTGGTAAGCCTCTCTCAAGCAATATAAAGAGTCCATCAAACTGAATATAACCGTGCGTTTATCAGGTGGAGAGGATCGGTGTTTGGTGGGATAAAGCCTGGACTGTAGGCTAGTCATGAGAAATGTGGTTCCAGCAACTGGTTTCAGGAGGTGTACTATTAATGATGGTACAAGATCAGTCCATTTGAATAAGATAAGATAGACTTTTATTATCCCACTGGGGGAAATTGGCATTGTTACAGTAAAATACACAGTAAGCAGATACTTTGCTTAAAACAGCATTTTGCTAAGAGTATTACATTCACAAATGAGAAAAATAAGAGTTAATTAACAGACACCACCAAAACCGCTTAGAATGCTGAGGAGCTTCTTGGGCCCAAGATTCCTTGGTCTGTAGGACTTCTCCAAATGAACTGATCTTAACTATGTTTACCTCAGTAACTGAGGATAAAACAAAAACTTATACGTGTTACCAGATCTGTATTAGTAATTTTAACATGAACCAAAAAACGTTAAGTCAGTGCAGTTATTATGTTTTACAGTGTGTTGTACTTGGAACTGAGTATTTCCATCATCCTATAACTGGATGAAAGGTGGCCATTTGGGAACCTTCAAGACCTTCAGCCTGACTGAGACTCTTACTGACACCATAGGTCACTATCTTTGTTGACCGAAAGTCACCAACGACTCTGAGTTTAGTTTATGTTAATTTGACACAACCTGTATGGCCTGTGTTGATAAATGTCATCCACTGTTTTTTTTTTTATTTAGTCAGTAGTGTAAAGTTTTGATATGCTTTAAGTAACACTCACAGAGATCATGACAGTATTTACTTTAATATCACTTATACACTATATTGCCAAAAGTATTCACATCATTGAATTCAGGTGTTCCAATCTCTCACACTCACTCACTCACTCACTCACTCACTCACGCACTCACTCACTCACGCACTCACTCACTCACTCACTCACTCACTCACTCTCTCACGCACTCACTCACTCACGCACTCACTCACTCACTCACTCACTCACGCACTCACGCACTCACTCACTCACTCACTCACTCACTCTCTCACGCACTCACTCACTCACGCACTCACTCACTCACTCACTCACTCACTCACTCACTCTCTCACGCACTCACTCACTCACGCACTCACTCACTCACTCACTCACTCACTCACTCACTCACTCACTCACGCACTCACTCACTCACTCACTCACTCACTCACTCACTCACTCACTCACTCACGCACTCACTCACTCACGCACGCACGCACGCACTCACTCACTCACTCACTCACTCACTCACGCACTCACTCACTCACTCACTCACTCACTCACTCACTCACTCCTTGGTTTTAACCTGTAGATTTTCTTTAAACTTGTGCCTTAGTTAAGCCTTTGCATGTAAGGTTGTGTGTATGTGAACGCGATAACATGTTGAAACAATTTTTTCTTTATTTTGATCTATTTTATCCTTTCTTTTAGTTATAGATTAGTTTTATTTAGTATTAAATTCCTAAAAAGATTTTTCTAAGTAAATTTATTTACATGTTTATGTAAAATAGTAGTGTGAGAGCTTCTCTTTTCACAAAACATTTGTGATGTCACAAAAAAACAAAACAAAACAAACAAACAAACAAAAAAACCCGCTGTGATTCATTTTCCCAAAAGCTCTCCTTCTGCCATCATTAAACAGGCTGTATTTGATACTGTGGCTTTAAGATTGACACATCCTGCTCTTGAAAGAAAATCTATCTCCATTTTTGTCGCTTTTCAGTTTTGGATATAGTTTGAAAATACCTGTTGCTGTTTACAATGTGTGTAAATTTCATGATGAACGGACTAAAAGAAACGGCCCAAAATGACTTTGGGTGGGGCGGTGGGGGGTTGATTCCAGTGACTTGCGTTAAAAGTAAAGTATGTTTATCCTCCTCCGGTAAATTTATTATTTTGGAGATACGAGGTTTTGTTTCTGACAGCAGCGATATGTAAATAACCTTTGTTCTCGCTGGCTTCCCTGTATTGTCCCTATTTATTGATTGATTGATTGATTGATTGATTGATTGCAGTCTGGACTAAAACACTTCTATATGAATAGGCGGGGCTAATCTTCTGTAGACAGTAGAACAGCGTGCATGAACGTTTTTCCGCCTCCCAACCAAATAATCATGTGGGAACGTGGAAGTAGTGATGGCAAAAACAAAGCTGTCTAAAGCAGTGAAGACTATCTAAAAAGGGTTAATTACTGTAAGGTTTTAAAATCAGTGCACATTATCGACACCTGGTGGTTTAAAACATGAACAGCAGCTATAAATTCACTCTGTCTTGGGAGATATTTTACAATAAAGGACCCATTCTTTATTTTCTAGTGATTTTAAAAGCAACTCACTTGTTTCTAAAGCACTGAAGGTAACTAACATAAACATGATGGTTCTACAAAAAGTTACATCACCTTTGAGCCTCAACGCAGTTTATAGCTGGTATTTATAGCAAATCTCCTGACAAACACACATATGACCTCATTCCCTGCTGAAAAAAGACCATTAGAATCAGTAAGATTTAAACCTGAATGCTTTGCTTTCTAAGGGGAATAGACTTAATTGTTACATTTAGGAGACCACTAGTTTCCTGAAGGACACTTTGAGATCCCATTAGGAAACCATCAAATGCATCTGCATCTCCCAGGTCACCTGCTCAACCATCAGAGTCCTTTACACTGTGATATCAGCCCATCAGGAAAACATAAAATACCACTAGTGACTATTGGACACCACCAGGAACCAACAGATTCTTTGAATGGTTTCTATGATTGTGTTTTTTTCTGCAGGGTTCACATTAACCTTTGCTCTACTCCTCCACATATTCTATAATAGCCAAGGTGTGAGCTTCATATATAAAATCTAAATCAAGATTTAAGCGGTTTGGGCTGAAAATCATGAAAACCGGTGCAGGTGTTGCATCAGATTCACTCCTCCTCATTTTCTCCTTCACGAATCAAGTCAATAGGAGCCGCATTCACTGAGAAGAAATCAGCACCAGAGCCGGGTTTACGAGGAGCCCCTTCCTGTTTCCCTGTTACATCATAAACGTGACTGCAAAACGCCAGAGAGCGCTCGCGAGCGAGTCGTCAATGAATGGGGGTGAATGGAGCTCAATGGCTGTGAAATAATATAAAAATAGTTTCTGATCACTCGCCCAGAACCTTCCTATAAGTCTACAAAGTAGAAGGATGTATTTCACTAACGAAGCAAAGAAAACTCACCTGCATGTTTCTTTTTTCTACAGCAAACAGGTTTCAGGCAGCAGGACACCGTCATTACTGATACTGAGGACTGACTGATTGGTGAGCGGAGCAGCTCATTGGCTGTTTGTGCTCACTGACGTTATGGACCTACGTGAGGCACCATTTAAACTCCTACAACTCGAGTTTAAAAGCTCTTAAAAGTAAAACAGCAGGGTTAAAATGTTTTACGCTGTTCAGTGTTCAGGAAATGATTGTATTCTTTTCTATTTAAAATATGCGTTTATAAACTGTGATTTTGCTCCATCTTAACCCAGTCATTTTGGTCAAGCTCAGGAGCACCCTCTAGTGTTTGAGAAGCTGTGAGAACCAAACAACCCAGCAACTACAGAAAGTGAGTTCTGTTGGATCAGGTTCTAAAGCAGTCACATGGTTTTGTGCTGAAGAAAACTATGCACATCACTGGTCACGTGTGTTAGGAAAACAAACCATTAGTGGAGTGCTTCAAAACAAACAGGTTTTTTATCTCTTTTAACTGCGTTCAGGCTGCACTGGAGATACTGTTCAAAGTGACTTTTCATTTGACCGCTGCTGTCCACAGCGACACTTTTTTCCTTTAACGGTGCTCTATACGGTGTTTTCACAGTTGGCTCAGTTTCTTTCTTCTTTAAAATGCCCCGCATCCTACATTTATTATTTTTCTAACGAATTTTGTTTGCTAGATTCTCCCACAGTTTTCGAGATATCAATACCTTTCCAACTCCAAAATATTTAGTCTCATTGGGAATGGTGTGCTTGCTGACAGCTTTTGGATCGGATGTACGATTTTCAAACAATCATAGTTAAATGATGAATTGTCCCCAAAGGAATGAAGGTGTTAACTTATATCATGATGGTACAAGTCTATTAGCAAAACCCTATTAACCATGTGGGCCAGACTACTGGAACCAATACTCTAGCAACCGCTTGCTATGCCATAATAACCACCTGGGATAAGACAGCAACCACTTACCAGCACCTTAGGAACCAGCTGGGACACCATAGCAACCAGCTAAAACACCATATTAACTGCCTGGAAAGACCCTAGCAACCATCTAGGAATTGATCTTTCTGCATTTTCTTCAGCGTATCTGTGCATGGGTTCATGATAATAATACATAATCATCATCCTGCACAAGTACAGCAAGTAATTACAAGTAATCACAAGTAATTACTCAAAGAAGTACTGCCAGTTATTATAAACCCTATCTCAACTATTGTAAACTCATCCCTTAGTCTGGGCCATGTACCCAAAGCTTTTAAACTTGCTGTTATCAAACCTCTGATCAAGAAACCAAATCTTGATGTCACCGTTTTGTCCAATTACAGGCCTGTTTCTAACTTACCGTTTATATCTAAGATCTTAGAAAAAGCTGTGGCCCAACAACTTAGTTCATATCTACACAAGAACCATATATATGAAAAATTTCAGTCTGGATTCAGGCCACACCACAGCACTGAGACGCTCTAGATAAGATAACTAATGATCTTCTTCTTGCCTCTGATCAAGGCTACATATCTCTCTTAGTGCTACTTGACCTTAGCGCGGCTTTTGATACAATAGACCACAATATTCTCCTAGAAAGGTTAGAAAACATGGTTGGAGTCACAGGGACGGCCCTATCATGGTTCAGATCTTACCTATCAGAACGTTATCAGTTCGTTAGGGTAAACAATTTATCTTCCACTTATTCAAAAGTGAGATTTGGAATTCCGCAGGGGTCTATATTAGGACCATTACTATTTACACTATACATGTTACCGTTAGGCACAGTTATAAGTAACCATGGCGTAAACTTTCATTGTTATGCAGACGATACTCAACTGTACATATCAGCCAAGCCTGATGACCAACACAGGTTAAAGAATATGGAGGACTGTGTAAAAGACGTGAAAGGCTGGATGTCACGCAACTTCCTCCTATTAAACAGTAACAAAACAGAGGTTCTCCTTCTGGGTCCAAAATTAGCAAGAAGTAAATCACCAGATTTAATCTTAAATCTCGCCGACTTTCCAGCCGCACCTGGACTAGCAGCAAAAAATCTCGGCGTTATAATAGATTCAGATTTATCATTCGATCAACACATAGGCGGCATCACTAGGACAGCTTTTCTACATCTTCGCAACATCGCCAAGATCAGAAATGCCCTGTCCCTGCGTGATGCAGAAACACTAGTACACGCCTTTATTACTTCCAGGCTAGACTACTGTAACGCGCTACTGTCAGGATGTACGAGCAGGAATTTAAACAAACTCCAACTAGTCCAAAACGCAGCAGCTAGGGTCCTCACTAAAACTAGAAAATTTGAGCATATTAGTCCAGTGCTATCATCACTTCATTGGCTGCCTATTAAATTCCGTATTGATTATAAAATCATTTTACTGACTTATAAAGCCCTACATGGTCTTGCCCCTGAATACCTGCAAGACCTTATTTCTCATTATGAGCCATCACGACCACTCAGATCCCAGAGCGCTGGCTTATTAATAGTTCCTAGAATTCAGAAGGTTTCAGCTGGGGGAAGAGCTTTTTCTTATAAAGCCCCCAAACTCTGGAATGATCTTCCAGAAACTGTTCGGGACTCAGACACAGTCTCAATCTTTAAGACTAGGCTGAAAACACACTTGTTCAGTTTAGCTTTTGGTAGGTAATGTTCCCCCCCTAGATAAAGGCAGCAGATCCAGGGGTCCATGGACACAGGGAATTATAGTAAACTGAGACGCTGGTGCCACTGTTGCCCCTGGCTTGCCCACTGGGGGGTTTCTGTACATTCTGTACATTCTTTCAGTCCTGTGGAAACTTTGTCTTTTCTGAAATCCTGTAAAGCTGCTTTGTGACAACATCCGTTGTAAAAAGCGCTATACAAATAAATTTGATTTGATTTGATTTGAAGTACAGGAGCACACATTTGATGTAGATGCACGGCTTTATGGCAGTGGTCACCATACCTGGTCCTGAAGATCTACCTTCCTGCAGAGTCAAATTCCAACCAGATTAGTCACACCTTGTCCAGCTAATTAACTCCTTCAGAACTCCTTAATTGCCAAGATCAGATGCAGTAGTATAGGCAAGCTGGGGTCAAGCATGTTATGCTTTTATAGCAGCAGGTGTTAAAAAAAAGCTAAGAGTAAACTTTGTGCATACTAGTGGCTACACTAGTTAGCACAGAAGAGATTGAATGTGTCACTTTGTATTGGCTCCATTACAGGGTTGCACTGTACATTGTGGGAATATAAATCAGCAGATTTCCTAAATGGGTGGAGATGTTCAAAGTTCAAAGTTCAAAGTGTTTATTGTCATTTGCACAGAGGAAACAGGTTTCCTTATATACGATGAAAAGCTTACTTTGCTCCTCGCTAAGAATGCCAAATATAACATTAAAAATACAAAAGAGTGTATATATACAAGCATATATATTAATCAAGAAATAACGCACTAAATATAGGCTACTAATAGAGGTTTTGAAATTTACAACAGGTTAGGTTGCAGTGTATAAATTACAGTGGTATGGATGGATGGTGCTGTGCCTTGCCGGGAACATGATTATCTGCAGCAGAAATGAGTGCTAAAGTGCAATAGTGCAATTGTAAACATGTGCTACAGTTAAAGTGACAGTAGGTGCAGGTTATTCCTGAGGAAAGAGTTCTTTACCAGTGGGATACACATCACACGTCTGTACCCAAGTCTGGCAGACCGAAGTGTGAATAGTTATTTCTGATTCAGAACTCTGATTGCGGTGGGGAAGAACGAGTTCTTTAGTCTGGAGGTCTTGCACATCATACTCCTATACCTCCGGCCTGAGGGCAGAGGTTTGAACAGTCCATGCTGAGGGTGGGTGGGGTCTTTGATGATGGAGGCAGCCTTCCTTTGGACTCACGTGTCACTTGTGGTGACTTGATGTGGCTCTTTGATTATTCCCTACTGAACATGTGGCTCTGCAAGAGAGAACTACTATTTTGGCTAAATTAAACCATTAAGAAATTCCTTTTTTTCAGTTATACACAGGAAAAGACGTTACATTCTTAGCTCTATTGGTTGGGGACCTCCTGTAGCAGCCAAACTTCTCACTGTCACTGTGAATTAGGCCCACACAATACAGCTGCCCAACCACAGATCCAGAGCAGCAGAAAACAACAATGCACAAAAGTCTCTGACAGCCACAGTACGCACCACATGCACCTGGGATCCATAAAGGTGCTCCATCACAGTACAACATGCAGTCTGTAGCCACGACTGCTAAACACAACACGAGTTCCCAACCATAGATCCTAAGCAGCAGCACTCAGCAACAACAACGTAGCTGCCTTTAAGAGCATTTCACTGGAGCATTTAAGCAGGCAAGAATCATTAGGCAGGAAGGCAATTCAGTCCACTCCAAACACTGCCTACGGCTTTGGTTTTATGTGATAAATTTGACCGACTCACTTGTGTCTCAGGTCTGGTGCTCACAGCTGGAGAAGAGGTTGTCAGACTGCAGGAGCTGGAGGGAAACACTGTAACCATCCATACTGGATTAACTGGAGCTCAGAGTGATGCTCACATACTGTGGTTCTATAGATCTGAGAATGCAGATATAAAGATAGTGAACAGCCTGATCATTAGAGGAGAGACTATTACAGACTATTACAGCAGCTGAACAGAACCAGTGGATGTTTAACCATCACAAACATCAGCAGAGAAGATTCTGGAGTTTATCAATTACACATCATTACTGGGACATGTGTACAAACTTCAGCAGCACTGCTGTGTCTGATCCACTCAGACCAGCGCAACACACCACCACCACATCAGTGTTACTGCATTACTGAGAATGATCCATCACCCAAATAGTACCTGCTCTGGTCCATGGGGGTCCTGACCACTGAAGAACAGGGTAAAAGGGGTCTAACAAAGTACGCAGAGAAACAGATGGACTACAGTCTGCAACTGTAGAACTACAAAGTGCTCCTATATAGTAAGTGGAGCTGATAAAATGGACAATGAGCATAAAAAGAAGGAGGTGGTCATAATGTTATGCCTGATCAGTGCATACAGGTAACCTAATGCAGAAACAAACATATGACAGACAGGGAAATAGCTTATCTTTTCTTTATGAGTAAGGCCTGTCTTTTTTGTCTTAAAATATTATGTATCAAGAAAACAAATAACTTTGCACACTGAAAACACAGGACATGAACTGTCTTTATACTGGCCTTATGGTCAGCCTATATGGTACATTTACATTTACAGCATTTAGCAGACGCTCTTATCCAGAGCGACTTACAAGAAGTGCTTTGTCAATCTAGAGAAAGTATCTTTGCTAGTTATCCATAGCTTAGAGAAAAAGACGGTCCTGAGCTCAGATACTGCTAGAAACAAATATGTCACTGCAGACACCAAGAGAAAAAGAACCAGAGTTGAGCGCAGAACTCTGAGCCATTCAATGCAATACAATAACAATAAGATACAATACAATAAATAAAATAAGTGCAGCTTATAATTCAATGCTCATTTAAGTGCTGTGTAAAGAGATGAGTCTTCAGTCTGCGTTTGAAGACAGCAAGAGACTCTGCTGTTCGGACAGCCAGTGGGAGTTCATTCCACCACCTGGGCGCCAGTACAGAGAACATTCTCGGCGCTCGTCTTCCGTGCACCTTGAAGGATGGCGGGTCAAGCCGAGCTGTACTCGAAGCTCGAAGGGCTCGTGGTACAGTTCGAGATTTCACCATTGCCATCAATGGTACTTTCTGCATAGCAGATATTGCAGTCAATAGCAGTAGCATTAGCAATACAGGTATATTCAGAAAAGGACGGTCTTCTCTAATGGACAAGGAAAAAAAATCACTCAGTCTTCACTAAGATTCATCTTTGGTCATGCATTCTCAATCGCAACAAAACTCAGGAATGTAGCAAAATGCAGTTAACTGAATACCAATTATAAAAGCAGTTAAACATATTATAGGCCAATTAACATTGCCTGTCAGCTAGTAAAGTGATCTAACAATCAGCACAGGCTGGTTCCCAACCCAATTCCCAACAGGGTCCCAACCCAATTCCCCAGGGTCATTTTTCTCCACCCCCAGCCTGCGACAGACAAGGGGATGAAGGAAAAATGAGCACCAGGTTGGGAACCACTGGCCAATACATCACATTTTCACACAGATATAAGATTATAAATATTTATAAATAATTTAACATTAATATAAAATAATAATCATGTAATATAAAAATATATAATAGATATAAAACAAATTCATTCTTCCAAATAAGACGTTGTTAGAAACATAGAGTCAAGCTTATGTTCTTTAAAATCTTATGTGGCCAGAACACACCAACAGACCCAACGTTTAATTACACACTTCTATAACCTGAGAAGAGCTCAACCAGTTTGTGTTGAAGTTACTGAATAATAACTAACTAAATAAGCTTTAGTATGTAATAAGAATGGGATTTTCATGGTAGACCACGAAAACTACCCCCGTAAGATAAACAGCACTGAAAGCTAGCATTGTAATCAAGATGGATAGAGACAGAGTCAGAGACAAGGCTGAGCCTAGGATACATAGAGTCCAAGTCAAGATCAAGACTGTTAGTAAACGAGACAAGACCAAGACCTGGAGTGAAAAAGACCAAGACAGAGACCAGATCTAGACCAGACTAATATTTTTTTACAGAATGTATTATTATTGTGAGTCGGTGAGACTCTTGGGCCCACATATGAAAGAATGAGACTAGTTTCAGACTTACCATGCCTAGCAGTGAGATGTTTATATAAACAAGCAAAAAAAGAAAAGAGAGGAAAAAAAAGAATTTTTATCGCCGAGGGGGAAACCCAGGGCTCAGGACGGTGACACTCGTGCAGTCCAGCGATGTCTAAGTGTCTGTAGGGAGACAAAACAGAAAAAGGGTAAGAACAGTAACCGTTAGCCCAACCTGCCGCTTCTTCCTGTCCTCAAGCTCTGTTGTTGAAGGGCAGTCAGAGCTCATCAACAAGGTGCAGCTGGGCTCTCATTAACAGGTCCCAGCTGAGCAGAATAAGGGAGGGTCCTCGTCTTAGCCACTTGTACCTCGCTATATACATCATTAGTCCTAAAGCACTCTGCCAGGCTCTTCAGCACCTTGGAGAAGGCTTGCAAATCCCGGGGTGGCTTGATTTGGCCTATGCCGGCAGGACCCTTGGACCTGCCGTGACTATACATGTCATTTTTCTGCTCAAATAAAATTGCTCTTTTATTGAAGCTTTAAAAGACCAAAGATCTGAAAAAATCTACATGTGTTTCTGTCCATCCTGTCACTGTGAGAAGACAACTAAATCTAAAAGGATGAGGAGCTGTCAAGAAGCTGTCACAGAGAAAATGAAATGGACATACTAAATACTGAAAAAGATAATGTTTTGGTGTAATAGGTTTCTGTGTAATTTCCTATAAAATATACATTTTCAGAAAACATAAAGATGATGTTTATGAGCCCAAGTCCATCCATCCAACCATCCATCCATTATCTTCCACTTCTCCGGGGTTCGGAGGCAGCATCCTAAGCAATGAGGCTCAGACCTCCCTTTCCCCAGCCACTTCCACTAGCTCCCCGGGGGGATTCCAAGGCGCTCCCAGGCCAGCTGGGCAATATAGTCATGCCAGCATGTCCTGGGACTTCCCCGGGGTCTCCTCCCGGGTGGACTTGCCTGTGACACCTCCCGAGGGAGGCAAAAGTAAACAGCAGATATGCTGAAACAAATTTTCAATGGTGCGAAAAATTTGTACTTCGGCTGTGTTTCAAGTACTGGTTCACTTTTGTGAACTTTTGTGGTCGAATCACTGAACTTGTATTTAAAGTCTTCCTCCTCTAACCCTTCTTGAGGTGTCTGTCCTCCTTCGTTGATTGGCCACAGGAATTCCATTCCCCCATCAGCTAAACCCCGTACAGGTGAAAATGCCATGCTCTATGGCGCTGTGCTGCATGTACAAGCTATTCATTTTTCAGGATATTCAGGAGATATTTCTGAGATTTTTTCCCCTCTATAAAATGAATAACCAGCAAAAACAGAGCAGAATTAGCAATATACAGAGGAGGTGGCTATGTAACTAACCAGTTATTAATTTTTTAGGAAATATTTGAGATTTCTCATGTCTGTAGCAAAAAGAGTAATCACCAAAATCCAGCAGAGATGCAATCTCCACATCCTCAGTGCTGGTGGCAAAGGATCCTCACCTTTGTGGATATTATTAATATGGAACTTTCAACTGCACAGATCCATGGAGCTAATGGGAGAACCTTGAACTCATTAGAAAGTTGAAAGAAAATTGGCAACTTTTTGTGAAAGATGTTTATTCCCCAAGCAGCATTATTATATTTTACAACTATTTTTATATTTGTCATATAGTACTGGTTTGTTTGTATTACCAGATATGTCAAAGAGATTATTAATTCATTTATTTTTTCACTGTTATTTTCTTCCTTGATCAGTGGTGGGTTACTGGGTGCCATGTAGCTGGGGAATGTGCTGCATTTTGTTGCTATTTCTTTTGTTGCCTATTGTATTTGGTATTACATTGAAGCATTATCTTAAAAACAAAAACATCTGATCACAAAAAAAATACAGCAGAGGTAATGGCAGTTCCACCCCCTGAACATTACATCAGTTAAATATAATGATGTTATATTTCAATTAGGTTGTTCTTTTTCAAATGATAATACTTTTATTTACAATCGTCTTTGTGAGGTAAGGAATTTATTTTATACTCAGTGATGTTTTAGCTTAAATTCCTGTCTTTTTCCATGAATGAACACATTGTTCCATTGGTGGCAGCATCAGGACTGTTTTCTGATTGGCACATTTCACCTTGGAGCTTAAGGTTTTAGTTTAGGCCAAAATGATCTAAAGCTGTGTTGTACCTAATAAACTTTAGTCCATGATGACAGATGCTGAACGTTCTACTGCAGTTCTCCAGGCAGCTCAATAGATTTTTAACCTGGTACTTTTGATACTTCTAATCAGGTTACTTTTGACAACTTGACTTATTATTTAATCAGGATCATAAAAAAATGTTGCAGACTGACTTAATGGCCACTGGTTTAATTTGTCTTCAGGTGTCAGTATTACTGCCCTCATTATTTATTTACACTAGCAACAATATGTTAGACCCTACCATTCATTATTCAGACAAGCACCAATAAGTTAGATAACAAGTTGGTAAAAATGATAGATGTCAGGTTTACAGCACATCATATACATTTTAGGTTTACAACATACATACACTATATTTAGCAAAAGTATTGGGACATCTTCAGGACCTTTAATGACATCCCTTTAGAAATCCATAGGCATTAATATAGAGTTGCCCCCCCTTTATAGTAATAACAGTTTCCACTCTTACAGGACACTTTCTACAACATTTTGCAGTTTGTCTGAGGTTGGACAAGAGGGCCTGGCTCACAATCTCTGTTCTAGCTCTAACCCGAAGGTGTTCGATGGGGTTGAGGTCACGGATCTGTGAAACCCAGTCAAGTACTTTCAGACCAAACTCATGCCTTTATGGACCTTGATTTGTGCACTGGATCTCTGTCATGCTGAAACAGAAAAGGGCCTTCCCCAGACTCTGCCCTAAAATTGGAAGCATACAATTGCATAACAAAGTCTTTGTATGCTGAAGAATTAACATTACCCTTCACTGGAACTATGGTGTGTAGGACAATCCCTGAAAAACAACCCCACAGCATTATCTCTCCTCTACCAAGCTTTACAGTTGGCACAACGCAGTCAGGCAAGTAATGTTCTCCTGGCATTTGCCAAACCCAGACTCATCAATCAGACTGTCAGATAGAGAAGCAAGATTCGTCAGTACCACAGAATATGTTTCCACTGCTCCAGAGTTCAGTGTTGGTGTGCTTTACACCACTCCTCCACCGACCCTTGGTACTATGCGTTTTGATCTTAGGCTTGTGTGTAGCTGATCGGCCAGGGAAACCATTTCGTGAGTCAGCAGAGTGTTAGTGACTTTTATGCACTACGTGCTTCAGCACTCAGTGACCTCGGCCCCATAACTTCACGTAGTTGGTTTGCTGTGGTTTCTAAACATTTCCAATTTTTAATAATACCACTCAGAGTTGATTAGTGAACCTAGGGGGGAAGAAATTTCACAGCTGACTTGATGCAACGGTGGCAAAGTTGCACCCACAATACAATCATTTCCACATGATCCCTGCATGATGCATCCAGCAGTCTGTACAATCCATGCCTTTTCATGTTGGGCTGAAATGCATTACTAGACAGGTGTATCACATAATCTATCAATTCAGTGTACCATAGTGAATTTTTAAATGCAAACATAGAGATGTAATAATTTCATAAAGTCAGTATGAGTATTGAAGCCAGTTTAAGCACAATATAAGATATTACCCCTCCACGACTCTCAATTTTGTCCAGATTAAGTAGATTTGTAGTCAAAAACTGTCAGAAAAAATGTACTTTACATGTTCATTGTTGTTCATCAAGGCACCGATAATGTAAATGTACCCTTAGATCTACAACCGTGATCTTAAGGTCCATTTGTGTGCCTTTATTATTTTTTTCCCCAGGATAAAATTATGTATTTGTGCCTTTTCAAAACCTAATGTTCGATAAAGGCAAAAAGCCTGTATGGATATAATTACAAATGAATATGGTATGGTCCCCAAAGTGCCGTTAAAGGTACCACTGCAGTAATAGGAGAGATACTGCCACACTTTTTTCCAGATAAAACGTTGAAGCTCCCTTTAGATGAAGATTTACATTAAATGATAAATTTTGCATGCATGAAATACATTACTACACTTCTTCAAACACTATCGTAAACCACAGCTCATAAACATTAGCAGGTATAACTGTGGTTCTCAAATCAGCTCTCTCACCATGCACATAGCAGAGAAAACTGACTGCATTCTGCTCCATAATTTTCATTCACAGATAAAGTGCCACTTAAGAGCGGAGCTTTAAGCAGCGTTTTTTTTCTGCATGTCTCAGCCATTCACTTTTAAGAGAGGCGTTGGTTGCCACTCGGGGGGAGGAGTTCAAATGTGTTGAGTTTTGACCCCATGCTGTACTGAACCATAATTGAGCAGGTAATATTGGTAGGCTGTTTCAAAAAAGGTGGATTGTGAATTTCAGATTTTCCTGAAGCATAAAATAATCAGTTAAAATATGTGTTTTGTTTGAATTGCATTGAATTGGTGCTTTGAATTGTGATAGGTGGTATGTGAGCTTGGGCGCAAGGGAAAGTCAGTCTTGCTGCTGCTTGGATTAAGCACAATAGCATTATGAAAAACAATAGCCTGGTACTAAACCAACTTGATGTTTGATAGCGTAGCTGCTCCTATCTTCTCCTAGCCTGGCATCTCACCATCTCTCTGAAAGGCCCTAGTTCAGGGGTGCATGACTGTATGATAGTATCTCTACTCACACACCCCTTAAACCTGGCAATTAACAGATCCGTGTAATTAGGTGTGTTTGGTCAGGAAAATCAACAGTTGTGCTGGACACAAGCTTAAGCATCCACACTATTATTAATAGTGTCATGCTTAATATCATCACTAGCTCTTTAAGATTAATACAGGGTGTGAAAAAGTGCCTTGTTCACTTGAAAATGGAGATTTCACTTTATGAATTAGGGGCCATGTGAGCTTCAAACAGAGCAGTAAACCTGTCTTCCATGCCTTTATCTATAGATAAACAGGAATACATTCTGAAAATTGACCTAACTTTCCTTTTAAAACAAATACAGTTGGCCAAGATACTGCATATCTGAAGCTCAAAGGCCGCTCCTTCTAATGCGAATGTTGATAAGATGTAAAGGAAATGTGTGTTTTATCAGTATCAAGCAAAGTGTATGCCTAAATTATCACACACAGGCTCTGCTGCCATCTGCTGGACTGTATGACTCTGATCTGAAGGTTCTTCTTCCTTATTTATGTCTACATTACTCATTGTTTCTCTGATAGAGAGTGATGCTTCAGTGGAGCTGCGCTCGGTCACTAAGGTTTTTACAATAGCTTTCAGACGCTCTGCTAGAAGTATCTCTGCGGGTATCTGTTAGACTTCCAGCATGATGGCCACTGTCTGCTTTTTCATCTGCGCCACGGGTGAGACGTTTAGCTGTTCATAGTGTTTTCATTCATATGGGGGTTTAGCTGATGTATTTGAAACAGTAATAATATCTAAGGGCCCTAAAAATATTTAAAAAGTTACTTAAATTGGGATCGTTTTCTGTCTTGGTTCAAAAAAGAGACAAACGAGCCTTCAATGGCAGTAGTCTTAACCTATTGATGTTCAGCAACAAATTTTTCTGTAATAAAGGAAAATTCAAATTACTTGTTTCTGGTTAATAAAGTTTTGCATGGTTATATCTTGAACAAACACGTAAGAGTTCCTATTTTAATCTGTTTGCTTAAAATTTTTATACTTTTATTAACAATCAAATTTGGATTTTCTCTTCATTTCTTTTTTAGCTGATGTTGTTTCACCTACTTGACATTTTCAGATTTGTGCTTTCATTAATTTGAATACTCCAATTTTCAAATGCTTGCATTTTCTCACTCAGTGTCTAAGTTTTGACTTTGACTTTTGAATAGTTTTAATGCTTGCTTCATAAATTAGTGCTTTTGCTGTAAATCAAGTACTTGTAAAACTATGTAGTTTTAAAACTAGTATAAGAAGTATGCAGTGGAAACTGTAACCATAAAAGTCCATTGTGGACTGAGTAAAGAGGATGAAGCTATACTAGTCATTTCCTGTTTCGCCTGTGTGGGTTACCTACACACATTAGGGGAATTTACACTGTGTTTAAGCTGTGTGAACACTTCTATAACAATATCCGTCTGTCTTGCAGTTGTGAGAGCAACTGCAGGGGATGAAGTGGAGACAGTGGAAGTAAAAGAGGGAGCCACTGTAACTCTAAGAACTGACTGGCCTAGTGAGAGGGATGCTGATATAGTTTGGATGTTTGGAACTGCAAATACTGGCATAGCACTGAAAGATTCATCAGGCTCTTCCACTCATTATGATGAAAGATTCAGAGACAGACTGCAGCTGGACACAAAGACTGGATCTCTGACCATCAGCAACATCAGCACCACACATTCTGGAGATTATAAAGTACAGATCTTCCTTTATATGGTCATTTTACTAACAAGCATTTCAATGTCACTGTTTATGGTAAGGGAGTATTGGTTTTAGCTTATCTATTAGCTGATAAATGTTCAATTCAGTTTTAAAGTCAATGTAGATTGGAGTTCAATACCATCATACAAGTAATATAGGTCTACTTATATATACTTATAAAATCATTTTTTTAAATTTCAATGTACTTTGCAATGTTCACTATTTGTCCTCCAGCACCTGTCTCCGTACCGACCATCAAACACATATCAGATAGCAGTGAGTGTAACACAACACAACACTCAGGTATGTAAAAATACATAACATTAGAAATCTCTAAGTGCACGTTGTTGTGCAAATGTTTGATAATGTCTTTAGAACAAATGTTTGGACAGACCCAAACACTTATTGAAGCATTTTCCTTATTTACACTGTTCCCAATAAGAGAGAGGGAAAGAGAAAGTGAGAGGGAGAGAGAGAAAGAGTATTCTGGATGTATGACCATCCTGAATGTATATCAGTGCTGTGGTGTCACTGCCCCTGTTTATGGTGTGCTGCTGGTTTCCATGCCTGCCACAGGCTTGACAGTCACAGTAGCCTGGCCAGAAGTGGTGCCTCCAGGGTTCAAGCGGGAAGACATGACATTTAATCTCTGCCTGCTGACCGAAGATCTAGCACCAATCATGGGGACAGGATGGCCGACGCTGACAGCCAGAAACAAGAACGTGCACCAAGAAATGTGCATCCTGTGCCTAGACTTTTTGAGATTCAAGGGGTACCAAGTGGACCTAGAGGGTGCCATGCTGAATTTCAGAGGTGGCCATCCATTAACAGGGAAGCCATCAGATGTCCAGTGCACAGTGGAACATTAGAGCCAGTGGAGGATCTCCATGGGCAGAATGTGCTGTCAGATCAGGGGCAGAACGGCTTTCCATGGGGTGTGCGCACAAGCGGCAGCCCCACCAGCGTTGATCACACAGGGGATGTCAGAGAGAGCAGAAGGTGGTCATGAAGAAGGCTGCTTCTGTTGTCATTACTCCCAGGGTCTCTGGAGAGAGGTTTTCTCATGCCTAAGAGGATGACACAGACCTATTTGTGCATTGCTGTGATCTGTGCGTGGTCAAGAAAAGCTGCTGCAAAAGTCGCACCCTGCTCTTTCCGCTCTGGCACACTGATGGAGAATGCCACAGAGTTGGTTTTTGGCTGTCCACCAGCACCAGTCAGTACGGATGGCTCATAAACCAAGAGTGTCCCCAACCCAGCGCAACTCAAGAGAAGAGGGCGGATCCCAGTTTGGTTCAAAGATTTTGTGATCCTCGGGGTTGAGGACCTTCAGTAAGAGGGTTGTGTGGGTGTTTAAGAAATATTATATGTTTGTTCTGATTATTTGTTCTGCTGCAGTTAATTTCTGAGTTTATTTTTCTAAAGACTCTTGTTCTTATGGGTGGGATTAGCCAGCTTGTTACGTCCTGCCTGTACAACAGGATAAACTGAGTCAGTCAGAGCTCGAATGTGCGAGAATGCAGACACAGGCTAATGCTAGAGCTACCTGTTAACCTAAAGCCTTGCTTTCTGTGTGGCGTGGCTGTGACCCACGTGGCTGCTTGTGCAATACATTCCAACTAGTGTGTCCAAACTTTTGACTGGTACTACGTTTATTATAAGAGAGAATGTCAACAAAACCCACCATGAAAAACAGGCACAGAACATTGTGTACCCTGCGCGGGAAAGGGTCACCAGGACCTACCCCTGGATCCAGGCCTGGGGGTAGTGGTGGCCGGGAAGCCCACGTAACCCAGCCGGGCTCAGCTCGAAGAGGCAACGCGGGGGGACCGTGTAGGCCCACCACCCGCAAGGTCCAGCATGGGGGAGCAGTGCAGTGCTGCACAGGCAGTGGGAGATTGCAGGGGGGCCCTTGGCGGCCTAGGCCCTTGTGGCAGAAACTGGCTCTTGGCACGTGAAATGTAACCTCACTGGGGGGGAAGGAGCTGGAGCTTGTGCGGGAGGTTGAAAGGTACCAACTAGATATAGCTGGGCTCACCTCCACCCAAAGCGTCGGCTCTGGAACCAAACTCCTTGATATGGGGTTGGTCCCTCTCCTACTCAGGGGTTGCACAGGGTGAGAGGCGCCGGGTGGGAGTGGGGATACTCACGAGTCCCAGGCTGGTTGCCTCAGTGCGAATTAAAATTGCAGAGAGGAAAACTCTGACTGTTGTGTGTGCTTACGCACCAAACAACAGGTCAGAGTATTCGGCCTTCTTGGAGCGAATGGGTGGGGTTCTGGAAAGGGTCCCACCTACAGACTCCATAGTCTTACTGGGGGACTTCAATGCTCATATTGGCAATGACTGGGAGACCTGGAGAGGCATGATTGGGAAAGGCCTGCCTGATCTAAACCCGAACGGTGAATTGTTATTGGACTTCTGTGCCAGGCATGGATTGTCCATAACAAACACCAAGTTCGAACACAAGGATGTTCATAAGTGTACATGGTACCAGAGCTCCTTGGGTCAGGGATCAATGATCGACTTTGTTGTCGTTTCATCTGACTTGGGACCATATGTCCTGGACACTTGGGTATACAGAGGTGCTGAGCTGTCAACTGATCACCATCTGGTGGTGAGTTGGATCAGATGGCAAGGAAAACTGATGGTCAGACCCGGTAGGCTCAAGTGAATAGTGAGGGTGTGCTGGGAACGACTGTTGGAGGCCCCTCTCGGAATGATTTCAACTCCCACCTCCGGGAGAGCTTTTCTCATGTCCCAGGGGATGTAGGGGACATGGAGTCTGAATGGACCCTGTTCAAAACCTCCATTGTGGAAGCTGCCAGGCATAGCTGTGGCCAAAAGCTTGTGGATGCCTGTCGAGGTGGTAACTCAAGAACACCAGTGGTGAGGGAGGCTGTCAAGCTGAAGAAAGAGGCCTTTAGGGACTGGATGTCCCGAAGGACTCCCGACTCAGCAGAGAGGTACCGACAGGTGAAAAAGGTGACAGCTGCAACGGTGACAGAAGCAAAATCCAGGGCATGGGAGGAGTTTGGCGTTGCCATGGAAAAAGACTTTTGGTCAGCTTCAAGGAGGTTCTGGACAAGTGTCCCGTGACTCAGGAGTGGTCGGGGTGGCTGTGCCCAAGCTTTATTCGGCAAGGGTGGAGAAACTCTGACTTCAAATGAGGATATTGTCATTATAAGAACTCCTTAATCCGGGAGACATGCCACCCTGAGAGGAGTCAGGGCAGGAGGCCTCTGGCGTGTCAAGCTCCATTTCCCTGAGGTAGTTGGCAAGCTCTTCAGTGGCAAGGCACCAGGGGTGGATGAGATTCATCTGGAGATGCTTAAGGCTCTGGATATTGTGCGGCTGTCATGGCTGACACTCCTCTGCAATATTGCATGGACCTCACGAAAAGTACTCTTGGACTGGCAGACCGGGGTGGTGGTCCCCATTTTTAAAAAAGGGGACTGGAGAGTGTGTGCCAACTATCGGGGTGTCACACTGCTCTGCCTCCCTGGGAAAGTCTATGCCAAGGTGCTGGAAAGGAGACTCCGACTAATAGTTGAACCTGAGATTGAGGAGGAACAATGCGGATTCTGTCCCAGCCGTGTAACAATAAACCAGCTTTTCACCCTCTCGCGGATTGTTGAGGGGGCACTGGAGTTTGCCAACCCAGTCTACATGTGTTTTGTGGATTTGGAGAAGGCTTATGACCAGGTTGCCCAAGATGTCTTGTGGGAGGTCCTCTGGAAGTATGGGGTACCAGGGCTACTACTCCGGGCCATTCGATCTCTGTACTCCCAGAGTGAGAGCTGTATTCGTATACTCAGCATTAAGTCGGACACTTTCAGTATTAGCGTTGGGCTCCGGTAGGGTTGTGCCCTGTCTCCACTCCTGTTCGTGATATTCATGGACAGGGTGTCAAGGCGTAGCCAAGGTCAGGAGGGCATTATGTGTGGAGGCTGGAGGGTGGCATCTCTGCTGTTTGCAGATGATGTTGTTCTTTTGGCTGAATCACATGGTTGCCTCCAGCGCTCACTGGAGCGGTTTGCAGCTGAGTGTGAAGCGGTTGGTATGCAGATCAGCACCTCCAAATCTGAGTCCATGGTCTTAGCCTGGAAAAGGATAGCATGCCCACTCCAGGACTTGCCCCAGGTGGAGGAGTTTAAATATCTCGGGGTCTTGTTCACAAGTGATGGGAAGAGGGATCGTGAGATCGGCCACAGGCTGGGACAGGCGGCAGCAGTAATACGGTCACTGTACCAGACTGTAGTGGTGAAGAGGGAGCCGAGCCATAAAGCAAAGCTCTCTGTTTACCGGTTGGTCTACATCCCAACCCTCACCTATGGTCATGAGCTGTGGGTAATGACCGAGAGAATGAGATCGCGAATACAAGCGGCGGAAATTAGCTTTCTTCGCAGGGTGGCGGTCTACACTCTATTTGATAGGGTGAAGAGCTTGGCCATCTGGGAGGAGGTAGAGCTGCTACTCCTCCACATTGAGAGGAGCCAGCTGAGGTGGTTCGGGCATCTGATTCGGATGCCCCCTGGACGCCTCCCGGTGGGTAATGACCGAAAGAATGAGATCGCGAATACAAGCAGCGGAAATTAGCTTTCTTCGCAGGGTGGCGGTCTACACTCTATTTGATAGGGTGAAGAGCTTGGCCATCTGGGAGGAGGTAGAGCTGCTACTCCTCCACATTGAGAGGAGCCAGCTGAGGTGGTTCGGGCATCTGATTCGGATGCCCCCTGGACGCCTCCCGGTGGGGATGTACCAGGCACGGCCTACCGGGATAAGGCCCCGGGGTCGTCCTAGGACCTGCTGGAGGGATTGCATCTCCAAGTTGGCCTGGGAGTGGCTTGGGGTCCCTGGGAAGCTGGGGAGCTGGAGGAAGCTGCAGGGGACAGGGTCATATGGGATTCTCTGCTTTCCCAACTGCTACTGCGACCCTATCTGGATTAAGCGGTCAACAACGATGATGATGATGTCAACAACCAGTAGAACAAGTGATAATTTGTCAAAAACATTGTATTAAACCACCTAATTCTTAATTTTTTTAATTGTCTTCCAGTAAATCAGTCAATGCAGTCTCAGAGTATCCACATAAAGAAAGAGTCAACTTTAGATCTCTGCACAGTGCTTTGTTCAGTTACAAATGGCCCAAAGGTCAATCTGTCATGGGTTAGAAACAGAGATACATTGAAACAAAGCAGTAATCCTGACCTCAGTGTCCCTCTCTGCCTCCACCTGGAGATACACCTTCAGGAAAATCACATCTACAGCTGTGCAGCTGCCAACCCAGTCAGCAATCACTCAACCCAACTTAACATCATGCAGTTCTGTCCACAAACAGGTAAGACAATTTCATTGTACAAACTCAGTCCCAAGGAAGTTGAGACATTTTGTTTGGCCTGTAATACCAAAATATATTTGATGTTTTACCTTATGACCTATATTGTTTTCTGAAAATATACGATTATTCCACATGTGATGCCTGAAACACGGTACAAGAAAGTTGAAAACAGAGCATGTTTACCACTGTGTTACATCACCTTTACTTTTAACAGCACTTAATAGTCATTTGGGGAATGAAGACAGAAACTGCTACAGTTTTTAGTTTTACAGGTCTTTCGCTGCTCACGGTAGAATTTTATACCTCATCATGCACCACATTGTTTCAGTAGGAGACAGACAGGCCAGAGTAGGACCTGTAGCACTAAAGTAGACTGTTGATTGATTTAGTAAATAGTCCAACTGTTTGGACTGTTACAAAGGAATTTTTCTTGGGAATTATGCTAACAAGTGTCCAATGTAGAGAAGAGCTCTTATGGAGGGTGAATATACAAATACATAAATATATGTTATCATGTGGCAATGAACATGAAAATTAAGCAACAGTAAAAGTAAAAGTGAACATGACTAATTAAATGAGACATGAAATGTGTAAATGTTTTAAGCACCTGATAAAATTACATTTAAGTAACACTAATATTAAATACTACTATACTTTAAGTAACACTAATATTGTAAGTAACACCAACATTAAATATTACTATATTTTAAATGTTTTATATATCTATATATCTAATAATTAAATGTTACAATCAAAACTAATATTAACGCAATGTTAATGCAATAGTGATTAGTGAGTCATTTGAGGTGAACTTGGAAAGACAACAGCATCATCATATTCTTCCCGGGTAGCTGGCTATTCCGGAGGCACGGAGGGAGTATCTACATATCAACGTGACAATACCACATGGCATACGTTAACCCACAGTGTAGCACGGTTTATAGCCAAGGAAATGCTGCAGTTAACATCTGGTAGAAAAACCAGCATTGTTTTTTATTTTTTTAGTTTATTTTGAAAATGTTTAACTATTATTTTCAAGGTAATATGCATACAAATTTAATTTAACCCTCATAGGGTCTTCGGGTCTGTGGGACCCGTTTCCAGTTTTTCGCTCAATAAAAATATTACAAATAATTATTTTTTCAAACTAAGATTCACTGGCCTTGGCTCATTTTCTGTACAGAACATAAATCAGAAAACATTTTCAATGACCCCCCCCATATACCCCCCCATCACATTTATATTACATACAGGGTCTTCGGGTCCTCTGGACCCGGGCCTCCGAAAGTGTGGAAATCGTAGGTTCTCTGTGTGTGTGGGGGGGGGTGTGTGAATGGATGAGCTCCCTCAGTGTGCACCCACTGTTCCCGCACAAGTTTGCAACATTGTTGCAAAGTTAAGAGCACCATCACTGCCAGCACCCACATTCCCACACATTTCACCTTCTATCTCGTGGGAATCAGTCTTGTGGATCTAACACTATAAATAGCTCTGTCAGCATGGTTCTATACCATAAAGGATCAAGATGGCAAAGCGATTCACTGTTCAGAGTGCCTTACAGCTGATATTGGAGGAGACAGAGGGTTCTCATAGTGATGCAGAAGAAGTTTCGGAATATGAAGATCCCATTTCTGAAAATTCAGAGTCTGACCGAGTTTGAAGAGAAGGATCAGCATCAGTCAGCTCCAAAGCATAAAAGAGCCTCAGGACCAGCCCATCAGCATCCAGGACTATGTGAGCAGCCAGCCATAGGACCAGCCTGTCAGCCAGCTTCAAAACGCAAGCAAACCACAGGACCAGCCCGCCAGCAGCTAGCCCCAGGACCAGCCCATGAGAAGCCAGCCACAGGACCAGCACATGAGAAGCTAGCCACAGGACCAGCCAAGCAGGGTCTTTGGAGATAGGTAGACGTTTGTGGATGAAACCGATTTGGATGCTTACTTTGGGGTTCTTATCCTTGCTGGTGTTTTCAGGTCCAAAGGGGAGGCCACAGAATCCCTATGGCATGAAGAACCATCCGTTTTGATGACCGATGATGATAGACCAGC
The DNA here is from genome assembly GCF_015220715.1 of Pygocentrus nattereri. NCBI lineage: Eukaryota > Metazoa > Chordata > Actinopteri > Characiformes > Serrasalmidae > Pygocentrus > Pygocentrus nattereri. The sequence continues at coordinate 27,047,864 of NC_051238.1, read as the reverse complement.
TCGACAACAGAGAGACAAGCTAGCTGCCATCAGAACAGTGTGGGACAAGTGGGTGGCCCGTCTCCCCCTGTTTTACAACCCTGGGCCCAACGTCACAGTTGAGCAGCTGATGCCATTTCGGGGTCGTTGCCCGTTCCGGCAGTATATCCCATCTAAACCTGCCAGGTATGGTATAAAGATTTGGGCTGCCTGTGATGCTGCTTCATCTTATGTGTGGAACTTGCAGGTCTACACAGAGAAATGCAATGGAGGAGCCCCTGAGTAAAATCAAGTAATGAGAGTGGTCCTCGATATGGCTCAGGGACTTTCTGGACACAACATCACATGTCACAATTTTTTCACATCACACCAGCTAGGACAAGAGCTGTTAAAGCGGAAGCTGACTTTGGTGGGAACAGTACGCAAAGGCAGGTCGGAGCTCCCTCCCCAGCTCCTGAAAACAGAGGACAGGCCTGTCCAGTCATCAAAGTTTGTGTACATGGCTGACACGACCCTGGTATCGTATATACCAAAGAAAGGTGGACAGAAAAACACAATATACATGCACCCAGTGAAGAAATACATATGCAACACACACACAGTGAATCTCTGCCCTTCATGTGTGGTATAGTGGATGGTATAAAAATGGCGACATTCAATGGGGCTAATGTGTTCAGTGGGGCTTAACTGACCTGAGCAGGTCAAATAAAAAAAATCCATTTTAGTTTTGGAAAAACATGTTTCATTTGTTCATTTCTTGTTTTTATTTTTTCTGTTATGCCTGTTTTATGATGCATGTCCTTATGTTACATTTTAAATTAAAAAAAATAACCAAAACGAGTGGCATTTCTATTCATAAATGTGATTTAACAAAGGTAAACGCCACAAATTTAACTCATGTGTTGTTTATATTACTTGCAATTGGGATAAAGTAAACATCTGCTGAGTATATTAAAATAAGATAATCGATTATGTTAAATTAAAAGCCCCAAAATGCATTGGGTCCACTAGACCCAGCAGGACTCTTTATGTAACAAAAAAACGAGGACCCTATAAGGGTTAAATGCAAGAGCATACCTTTATTTATGTTTTTAAATGTATTGTTCAATAAATTAGTTTTTTTATTGAACTATTATTAAGCATATAGGCCTCATAAAATAGTGGAAGTGTAGAAACAGACAATTGTATTATTAATTGTGATTATCTGTATGATGATTAGTCATCAGTTAAAATTTCAGAATCATGACAGTCCTAAATAATGGAAGTGAAAAGAGTGAAGAAGGAGAATGTTAGTTATTAAGATAATCTGCTGAAGTTTCTCTTTAAGAGAGCAGTACACTCTTAAAAATAGAGGTTCCTAAATGGTTCTTGGGTTAGACATACGGTTCCAGGAAACCTTTACATTATATGAAGGTTCTTTAAATTAAAAAAACAAATGTTTTCAACCTTGTATATCTTATTTATAAAAATAGTTGTTTAAAGAATCCTCAACTGAAAGATTCTTTAGCGAACCAAAAGTGGTTCTTCTATGGCACACGCCAAATAAAACTTTTTAGCACTGTGATGATGCTAGCTGGTCTAGCATATCACTAGCCATGGATAACGACTGAAACAGACAAAGGTTTGACTGAGCCTTTCGTTTAAAATAATGTAAAGAGACAGATACTTACCTGTTTCCTGGAGAGAGTGACAGCGAGGGTCATCCAGTCCTCTTGTAGGTCTGCAGGCCTGGAAGGGACAGAGAAACGGGGGGTACACAGGTCAACCTGGAAAAAGAAAAACAAACACTGTTTATGATCTAATTGCTAATATTGAACATGTGCCATGAATCAAATCTGTAGAAATATATACTTGAACTAAATGCTGAATATGCTTGTATTGTGAACTGGAACGTGACTGCCTTAAGAATACCTGAATGTAATTTTGGTTTAGTCCACTGCTGTAAGTAAAATGGCTAGTCTTGCTGCCGACATGCACCCTGAGGTAGAGAGGAAAAACAAGTCTGAGAAAAGTCAAGGAAGGGTAGCAAAAATGCCTGTCATGTTTTTGGGTTTTATTTATTTTTATCGTAAGTAGTTGTGTGCAAGTGCCACTGGTGAAGGACCTTTTATGGTATTGCTTGTATTTTTGATGACGTGTAAGCAATAAAGAAACAGGGAAAGAGAACCAATTAACCAGCTTTCTGCCCAAACTTCTTCCAAACAAGCCAATAAGATAACCTTCTGGCCACTTCGAGTCCACCTCATCACAAGCATCTTTATTTTTAGAAAGTGTAGCAGCAATGATGAGCTGTGAAAGAATGTATTTTGTGTGTTTTATGTGACAAGTTAGAATGAACTACTTACATTGTCTCAGGTCTGTTGTACACAGCTGGAGAAGAGGTTGTGAGACTGCAGGAGCTGGAGGGAAACACTGTGACTATCCATACTGGATTAACTGGAGTTCAGAGTGATGCTCATTTACTGTGGTTCTATAGATCTGAGAATGCAGATATAAAGATAGTGAAAAGTGAGAGCATTCGAGGAGAGATTATTACAGACTGTTACAGTGACTCAGTATTTATAAATTACACATCATTACTAGTAGTACCTGATGGGGAGGTGCAAGGATAGATGATTCGTTTTAGGTGTTAGCGTCATCCAACATGGGGCATCGGTCAGAATGCCAGGTAGAGGAATGATGAGGAGACGATGGGCTTGGTTATCGAATTGTATTCTTAGAGGTAATTCAAACAGGTAGCATTAATATTCACATTCTCAGGAAAGCGAGATGAGTTGACATTTCTCACAGTCTGAGAGGGTAGAGGAAACAAGAAATAGAAATAAGGCACTATAAAATACAAATAACAATCTGTAATTACGTTAACAGTTAAGTGCCTGTAATGCACTACCAATACAAACATAAATCGCTGGCGATTTCTAGTAGTAAACACGGCCTAGTCATGGAGCAGACATTATACAGTCTCATGAGCCATCTAGAGGTCAAAGGAGGTAACGCAAATGTGACATTCATCTCCCGAGGACGGGAGAACTTCCCCAAAATATTCTCAAATGGTATCGAGGCAGGTAGTGCTAAGCGCTAATAATAGGCAACTTAGAAACATATGGATTTACAGACAAGTAAACGAAACGGAGATACCCGCGAAACAACAACATGACTTACTTCTCGTCATTGACTGTGAGGAAATGCCACCACCATTACTGAAGAACTAAAGGGAACTTCGCTTGAAGGTAAGATTTAGACTATAAATCGGAGCGTGCCCAACTAATACAGCTCCATTGCTAATACAGGCTGATGAAACAGGAAACTCTAAACACGAAATCAGGAGATTCTGCAATAAAAGTCCCGGCCTTCTGTACAGCCGCCCCCAAACGTGCAGAGCAATAAAGCGCCTTAAAGCCATGAGATAGGCATCAGCGTCCATAGTGTTCAGGAGATCCAGGTATACCGCTCTGGTAGTTAAACACTTAAAGATTATCCCCCAGCGTTTCTCGTGGCGCCTACCCATCTTCACAGTCATGGGGCCGAAGCAATCCACGCCCGAAGAATGAAACGCTGGTTTGTGTAGTCGTAAACGGGCGGCGGGGAGATCAGCCATTCTTGGGACTGCCGGCTGAGCTCTCCAGCGTTGACACTCCACACAGGTACGCTGGTGTCTTCGGATCGCCTCTCTTCCATGTATCACCCAATACGACCGCCGCAGCTCTGCGAAGACGCGTTCGGGACCAGGATGATGTAGGTCTCCATCGTACTTCTGGATGAGCAGGCGTGTAACTGGGTGAGAGGCGTCCAGGACAACGGGGTGCAGGGTCGTGTCGCTTTGCCCTTCCAGTCTCCTGAGACGTCCACCAACCCTAATGAGGGCTGTGGACTTGTCCATCTCAGGAGCCAGGGTAATGAGGCGGCTACCAGACAGGACAGGTTTCCCGGCTGAGAGTAGTCGGTAGTCATCAGGGAATGACTGCTGTTGAGCTCGCTGAAGAATGCTCACCTCTGCCTGGCGATATTCCTCAGCAGCAGGGGTGGAGCTACTGGGGTTCTGTTGGAGTTCGCATGCAGTAACATCCATGAGCTCTTGCCAGGTGCTATATGCTTTATCGGGTGCTTGAGTCATGGGTGAGGTGACTGCCACCCCGCAGAACGCAGACTTGCGCAGCTCTGTCTTATCCTCAAGTGGCTCTGCACTAGGCCGCTCTGGTCAGGTGTCCGGGCTCTGGAGCAGGAACGGAGGTCCTTGGGACCAACGGTTGGGCTCCACAAGGGCTTCTAGGGATTTGCCCCTAGTCAGGTCATCGGCAGGGTTATTCGCTGAGTCGACCTAGCGCCAGGAGCAGTACTCCGTTAGCTCTTGAATTTCAGCTACTCTTGCCCCTACGAAGACTTTATAGCGACAAGATTCGGCGTGTAGCCAGGTTAGTACTGTAGTGGAGTCGGACCATAATACAGTACGGGGCACTTGCAAGGTGAGCTCTCGCTCGAAGACGCGAGCTAGCTGGGCTGCAACCAGAGCAGCACACAGCTCCAGGTGAGGGATGGACTGCATGCACTTCGGCGCTACTCGAGAGCGGGCAAGGAGGAAGGACAGGTCTACATGGCCATCAGCATTCTCAGTCCTCATGTAGGCCACCGCACCATAGGCTTGCTCTGAAGCGTCCGCAAAGATGTGCAGTTCTCGTGCAGCACCCTCTAGGTTGGCTTTGGCAGGCGCATAAGGGCGATGAAACGTGATGTGGGGTAGGTACTTGAGTTCACTTTCCCAGGTGGACCAGGATTGCAGGAGGTCAGTTGGCAGGTTGGGGTCGTCCCAGCCACGCTGTTTGTCCCACAGCTGACGGATGATGAGCTTTGCCCGGGTAGAGTAGGGCAGCAGGTAGCCCAGGGGACGACGACCCTGTATATGTTGCGCAGCGTTGGGGCATCATATACAACTGGTCTGTGTTTGTAGCCGAAGGTATCTGTCCCGCCAGTTCCAGCTGAGGCCAAGGGTGGACTCCAGCGGGTTGGACTTATCCTCGGCTAGCCACAGGTCGAGGCTTTCTGATCTGGCTTCTTGAGGTAGGTGGCTCAGGACGCTGGGGTCATTGCAGGCCCACTGCCGCAGCTGCAAGCCTGCAGAGGCCAGCAGTTCCTTGAGTCGGTCCACCAGCAGCTTGGCTTCACCTGTTGAGCGTACGCTCTGCAGGCAGTTGTCCACGTAAAAACAGTTCTCCACGGAGAACCTCAGGCTGTCATCAGGCTTGGTGTGATCAACTATGTGGCGTTGGAGTGCGTACGTTGCGCAGCAGGGGCTGCAGGTAGTACCGAATGGTAGGACTTGCCACTCAAAGGTTTTAGGAGGCTCACTGACCTTCAGGTCGCGCCACAGGAATCTTAGGAGGTGACAATCCTCAGGGAGGAGGCGGACCTGATGAAAAATCCCCTTGATGTCTCCACTGACTGCCACAGGGTGTTCACGGAACCTCACAAGTACGCCCAGAAGGGAGGCGCCAAGGGTGGGGCCAGGCAGGAGATACTGGTTGAGCGTCTGTCCCTGGTATTGGTGTGAACAGTTGAAGACCAGGCGGTTCTTCCCGTTGTGGCTCACAAGGTGATGAGGGATATACCAGCTTTCCTTCGAGGAACTCTCCTCGCTAACTTCCTTCACCACACCGGCTTCCATGAGCTTGTTCATTTCAATCTTGTACGCATCTGCTTGCTGGGGGTCTCTGAGGAGGCGCCTCTCCGTGCTACGCAGCAAGGGCATCACTGACTCTTTAGGTGAACACAGTGGCGGCATACTTGCATGACGCAGCAGGGGAGTAGCATACCGGACTCCTTCCACTTTGACGCGGACCGTCTTAGCTTCGAGCAGAGCGACTGCCTGCTTGTCCTGCTTTGACCTGGTTACTTCCTTCTCTCGCTGGTGAGGTACCGTGTCCACGTGGAGTGTGATGGCGGCCCCATGAGTTGGACAGGGCCTTGAAGAGTCCATCCCAGGCGAGTATGGACTGCTGCCGGGCTGCCAGGCGGACCGAGTCGTACAGGTTCGACAGGGGTCCCTCCTCCTCACCAGCAGATGGCGCAGTTCTACACTTTCCCTCCTCATCACCAGCAGATGGTGCAGTTCTACACTGTCCCTCCTCATCACCAGCAGATGGTGCAGTTCTACACTGTCCCTCCTCATAACCAGCAGATGGCGCAATTCTACACTGTCCCTCCTCATCGCCAGCAGATGGCTCAGTTCTACACTGTCCCTCCTCATCACCAGCAGATGGCGCAGTTCTACACTGTCCCTCCTCCTCACCAGCAGATGGCGCAGTTCTACACTGTCCCTCTTCATCGCCAGCAGATGGCGCAGTTCTACACTGTCCCTCCTCGTCGCCAGCAGATGGCGCAGTTCTACACTGTCCCTCCTCGTTGCCAGCAGATGGCGCAGTTCTACACCGTCCCTCTTCATCACCAGCAGAAAGGCACAGTTCTACACCGTCCCTCTTCATCAACAGCAGATGGCGCAGTTCTACACCGTCCCTCTTCATCAACAGCAGATGGCGCAGTTCTACACTGTCCCTCCTCATCGCCAGCAGATGGCGCAGTTCTACACTGTCCCTCCTCGTCGCCAGCAGATGGCGCAGTTCTACACCGTCCCTCTTCATCACCAGCAGAAAGGCGCAGTTCTACACTGTCCCTCTTCATCAACAGCAGATGGCGCAGTTCTACACTGTCCCTCTTCATCAACAGCAGATGGCGCAGTTCTACACTGTCCCTCCTCATCGCCAGCAGATGGCGCAGTTCTACACTGTCCATCCTCATCACCAGCAGATGGCACAGTTCTACACTGTCCCTCCTCATCACCAGCAGATGGCACAGTTCTACACTGTCCCTCCTCATCACCAACAGGTGGAGTTCATCACTAATTAAAGGCTTAAGAGACGCTGCTGAGTTTAAACCATAAGATCTCCTTCAGCTGCAGTACCCTCAGTTCAGCTCACACAGCCCTCAGCTGGAGCTCTGACTGTGGATCAGTTCTAGTTTGGAGGACTGAACTCCTCTTTATCTAGAACACCAAGGCGAGAACCACAGCACTACAAAAGATATGTGGTTAACTAAACTCCCCAAAAAGAGAAAAGTGGACGAGTTTAGGTCTTTGCCTTTCTTTAGGTTTGCAGTCTCTCCAACTGTCTTAAACTATGGCCCAGGTGAGGAGAAAGTCACTATAGTCACTACAACAGAGCACCAAGAGCACCAGGACGGAACCCAGAACAGCACCTTTGATATTTCTGCAGTTAGCACTTTGTAAACACCTCACAAAAGTGATGTAGGAAGCTGATGCTAACATTATTAGCATGCGTGCTAGCAGTTAGAGATCGTTCTTGTTGATTCTGCTCATTAACGAGGAAAACACTGGCAGTTCAGCCGTCCTGAGGCTTGTAGACGGAGCTCTGAGCTGACCTGGTCTGCTGAAGACTCACTGCCTCTGTTTTGTTCTTGTAGATTTACATTTGCACCCTGTTCACTAAAATAACAGCAGCACTTCGATTCAGAACAATGTCTGACCAGCCTACCGGACTGTGGAGCCGCTCCTCTTCCTCCATTTGGCGTCGCTCTCCTTCTAACGCGACACCTCATTGGCTGGTCTGTTAACATGTCATTGGCTGATTGGTCCGTTATTACCACAGACTCGTGGCCGTGCAAGAGGCGCCGTTTAAACGCGGCCAACTCGAGTTTAAAGCTCGTAAAAACAGAACAGCGGCGCTGAAATGTTTGATGCTGTTCTGTGTTTGGAAAATGAATTCTTTAATATGCAGAATGTTTAAGCGGTTATAAGCTTTGAACGCCCTCTAGCGTTTGAGAAAGCCGAAGACATTACAGACTGTAACTCTCCCCTCTATAAGTTCTCTGCTGCCCTGGGCTGCTTGGAGAAAGACCTGCCGTCCAGAACTGGAAACGAGTGGCCGCTGTCGTCCCTCTCAAGGCGGCCACGGACCACGAGCTGCTGTGGGGAAGCAGCAGCGCCAGAGGGGGATTTTAATTAGAGATACACTCGTTTAATAACTGGACAGTCCTGACCGACAGTCCTTAACAGTGGACATCCAGAAGCAGCAGATGGACGGCTGCAGTAAAACACACCCAGTAGAGGTTTAAGGTTCTAGCTTTAATCAGTGAAACGGGTCAGGCATTTGTGCGCTGACCAAGTGAATTTGGAGAAACGCACAAGGCTCTCAAACCCCGAGTTTGACCTGAATTTGTTTTTCTGAAGTTAAACAGTTTTACTGTTTTCCATACTTGTGTTTACCAAGACAAACGTTCCACACCACGCTGCTGTTCTGGGACACAGGGATGAGGAAGAAGCCATTCCTTCCACAGTCCAGCACAAATGGATCAATGAAACCTGCTGATTTCCAACCTTCTGGTTTTACTTTCTCACGGTTTCCGATAGAGATCACTCCTGTAGATCCCATTAGGAAACCATCAAATTCAAATTTGCCACTCGTTAAACCGTTAGACACACTCCAGTTCACCAGAGACCTCCAGCACACTTTTCTCAATGTTGGGGCTATCAGGGGAAGGCCTGGGTGGTGGACCACTCCAGCTGATCAGCTTCTTCTGAAGTGCCTGACTGGCTGAATCAGACGCATCTGTGTCGGCTCTTACCGCACTATTGAAGGACAGTCAAAAAACGCTGACGGCCTTAAAATAAGACAGTGGCTTGAAACTGTGTTGTGCCTGTTCATACGGTTTACTTAAAAAACCCTGAGAAGGCGTTCATCTGTGTGCTTTGGGTAAGGATCTTCTATTACAGTGCAAAATGGAAGGAACCTCTAGATTACAGACACTATAGTGCCTCAGAAGTGTTCACCATCAATGTGAAGCCTGGTACTAAAACACTTAAAAACTGTTAAACAACAAACACACATCTGTAAAATGATCTGTAGTTTAATCTCTATGACTAAAAAAACAGCTCCAACCCAAACTCCCTGCTTGGTTGGTTAATCTTGGTTCAGTTGTTGAGGATTTTCATTCATGGGGACTCAAAAATGAGCAGAATTACCATGTCAAGAAACAACTAGAGGTTACCATCAACTTGAGAACTAGTCCTGAAACTGCTGCTGTTTATGAGAAGAGACTTGGTTTTTGTAATGTGATAAAAACAACAACAACAACAAAAAAAAAACACCTGTAACCGAACAAGTATTTCTCAAAAACACAAAAAGCATTACTCAAGCAGCCACAAGCACAAGATATTACAAACATTACTACCACTTGGAAATTTCAAACCACAGTATCAAACAGAGAGTCAACAGCTTTTTTGGTCCATCTAAGCTTGGAGTTCCAGGCTTCTTCTTTATGGTACCTCAGGAAATTTGCATATTACCAGGTGTGGAAGTCAATTAAAGTTACCCTGAATTTACCAACTAGTCTTGAAGTTGTTATTGTTCAGGGCGATTTTTCTTTATATAAATTTGGGATGCTGGGTGCCTCGTTTCCGTTGTGATGGCTTGCCTCAAATCCTTCCTAATATCGGCAGGACTGAGAAACCACCTCCTATGCAATGGCGAACGGCGCAAATACATCAGTTCAAATTTAATCTACCTTTCCTCCGGCCATTGGGGAAATGCCTGGCTGGTGGACGTGGCCAACGCTAGGGCTCCTCTCAGGCCGCCGGGGGAACGCCCGGCTTGTGGGCACGGCCACGGCTCCCTTGCGGCCGTCGGGGGAACGCCCGGCTCGTGGGCCCGGCCACCTTGCGGCCGTCGGGAGAACGCCCGGATCGTGGGCACGGCCACGGCTCCCCTCCGGCCGTCGGGGGAACACCCGGCTGTTGGACAGGGCTTCCATGCCCCTCCAGCCCCAGAGTTAGCAGCAGTCCAGGCCTGCAGGACCAAGTGACAACACAAACCATTTCTGAGAAGCATGTTGCAAAACCTGATCCCTGTTGCGATGCTACTATTTACTCTGTGGGACTAAGCTTCTCAATCGTGGTAGAAACATCTGATTTTTAGTGATTTTCTCGTCTTCACCGTCATCGAGAACACCGTTCACATCACAAGCCTTATAAAGACTCATTTTAATTTTATGTCATTGACTTCTCTGATTGGCAACTTGTTCATTAATATGCAAATATATGCAAAACTCATGTGGAAGATGAAGAAGTCCATGAGATTCTTGGTGCATTCTGGGAAGGTTATTTGTGCTGCAGAAAATCCACCTGAATGACGCTTCAGACGGATCTTTCAGACTCACCTCAGACCAACAACCAGGAACCTTTCAGCATGGAATGACGATCCAGAGGCCAAAATCCAGACCCAGTTTCCTGAAAGCATCACAATGTTAACATGATAAGAGCTGTCAAAGAAAGTCAAAGCAGTTAAACGTGTCTACAACATTTCATCAGTTACTACACAGTTTACTCGCCTCACTCACTCAGCAGCTGGACAACGTCAAAACAACTGTGATGGTAAAATGTTACTACTAGCAATACTATCATTTACTCCAAGATTATAAATATTCAGAAACTGTCATTCACATAAAAAAATCATGACTACATTAATCAGGTTGTTGGAGCCATTTATGTTTTCTTTAAACTTATGTTTATTTTGATCGCTCACCACTTGGGGGCGCTGCTGGGTTTATAGGTGGCTGTAAGGTTGTAGTAGGGATACGGGGGTTGGCGAGGAAGTCAACAGTATTTTGACCGTATGGTTAGCGGGACATTTAAAGATCTTGAGCGCTGGTACTGCTGCTGTTGGATTATGTGCTACCTGCCAACTTAAGAACAATAAATGGATTGGTATATCCAAAGTTTCAAGAGGTATGGACTTTGTGGTAATTCCTGCTAAACTGAACGAGTCAAATCCGCTACCGCCAGCTCTCTTTCTCATTATGTGGTGGCTTAGGTCAATTTCGTTTGTTTTGTTTAAAAGTCACTACATTTTTTAAGTCAAAATACTGACTACGCTAGAATTGGATGCGGACTGTTTGCTGAAGTGCAGTTGCTGCTTCGTTTGAGCACGGACTGCTACAGGAGAATGGTCTTGGGCGTTTGGAAATGGAAACGGAACATGGGACTGCGACAGCTTCGTTTGGGTGGAGACTAATGGAGGCTCTGTGGGACCCAGAGGCTGGACCGGTGAAATAAGTCTGCACAGATTGCGGCGATTGGTAACGCTTCATGAAAGGAAGGAAGGAAGGATTGTTCGTGTGAGTGCGGCGGTCTGACTGATCGTTGGATATGGAGGTATGGTAGCGCTACCTTAAAAACAAACAATGGCCATTTGACTAACTCGTGTGCACACGTTAAAGACTAGTCAGTAAATCCAATGCGCATTGGTGGGGTTTAAAGGTTTTCGCATATGCGTAATTTAAGTGACTGGGTCTTAATTGAAAGTTCAGTTTTAAAATGAATTCTGATTTTTCTGTGTCTGAGCCCTCCGTGGTTCAACCTCAGGGTAATGATGGTAATACTCAGAGTACTAATGGTAATGTAAACAAAGAGCCTGTAAAAAGGGTGGTAAAACTCACTGAAAAGGCACTGCTTGAAAAATTGGAGTCTTTGCAAAAAATTCGAAAATTTAAACTTAATAAAGCTTCCAATCTTAAAACTATGATTCAAGGGTTCATGGTTAACACAGAACATGAAACAGAGGTTAAAAGTGTATTTGCAAAATTTCAGGTATTATGCACTGAGGCAAAAGAAGCACACGAGTCTTTAATGGGTCTGTTACCTGATGAGGAAAAGGAAAAACATGACATATGGTTTAAAGCAAAAATGCTGAGTGCAAATGAGTTCTCTACTGGGGTGTTTAAATGGCTGTCACTTTCAAAAGATGATACAATGGCTCAAACTATTGACAACGAAGCACGTCCAAAATATGGTGTGTTGGGTCAAATCGTTGAAATTCAGGGTAGAGAGCTTGATCCAAATGATGGTATAAATCCTGATGACAGCATTTCTAATATTAAAACCGGTGTTTCTAATAAGAGCTATAGCCACAAAGAGAGCCATTCCAGTTCTAGATCTAAACGGTCTAGCCACTCTTCTATTTTGTTTGCACGCCTCCAAGCTGAGGCAGAGAGAGCAGCACTGGTAGCTCGTGCTGCATCCTTAAAAGAAAAGCACACTTTGGAGGAGCAAGTAGAGGTGCTAAGGAGGAAAAAGGAACAAATGGATCTTGATGCGGACTTGGCTGCTTCCACTGCTAAACTGTCAGTGTTAAAGATTTATGGAGCATCAAGTGTCATCTCAGATGGAATGGAGTCCTATTTTGAAAAAGAAACCAAACAAAAGGCAGTTTCCATAACAAGAAAATCAGAGGAAAATCCAAATCCATCTACAAGACAAAAGGTTAACAAAAGGCTTCTTGATATTGATGCATTGATTTCACAACAAGAAATGCAAGATGACACTGAAAGTGGTCAGAGAGATCCTCTTGGAAGTGAGTCACAAAGACATGCCAATAAAATAGGTGTTGCACAGAAGCCACAGTTGCGAGAAATGCAGTACCAATTATCAAACGGAGAATCTCAAGGCCATATCCATGAACCAATCATACGACCAAGGAGACCACAAATGCATGAAGGACAATCACAACCAACTGTTCAGGAAAACAGTGAGAGTGCTACTTTACACTTACTTCAAAGACAAAATGACATAGCAGAATTGCTAATACAACAGCACAATTCACATCTGCTTCCTCCAAGAGATGTTCCAATCTTTGAAGGTGATCCTCTGCAATACAGAACATTTATTAAAGCCTTTGAATATTGTGTGGAGGAAAAAACAAGTAGCAAAGGGGATTGTCTGTACTTTCTGGAAAGGTACACTAGAGGACAGCCACGTGCATTAGTTCGCAGCTGCCAGCATATGGCTCCTGAAAGAGGCTATTTAACAGCTAAAACGTTGCTTCAACAGCATTTTGGACATGATGCTAAAGTTACATCTGCATATTTGGAAAGAATGCACAACTGGCCAATGATAAAGCCTGAAGATGTTAAGGCTCTCCAAGCTTATGCCTTATTTTTGCGTGAGTGTTGTAATGCAATGTCTGATTTACAATACATGCATGAACTGGATATGCCAGCAAATATGAAGACAATTATAATGAAGCTCCCCTACAAATTGAGAGATAAATGGAGAGTTTACGCATGTAACCTTATGGAAAAACATGGACGCCGGACACAATTCAGTGACATTGTTGCTTTCATTGAACGTGAAGTGAAAATAGTGTCTGACCCAATATTTGGTGATATTCAGAACACCCAAACAGGACCAATCAATAGGCCTGTAAACAAAGGAAAATTACAACTCAAACCCAAATTTAAAGGAGACAGTTTTGCTACCACTGTTACACCTATTGACCTGCCTGTATGGAAAACACCTAGACAAACAAAAGTTCTGCCAGGGAACAACTGCTTATTTTGTACCCGAAATCATGCATTGAAGCAGTGTGCCCAGCTGGAAAAAATGAAGCATAGAGAAAAAATGTCCTTTCTAAAGGAAAAAGGGGTCTGTTTTGGTTGCTTGTGCATTGGGCATGTAAGCAAGGATTGCGATAGGCGCTTAACTTGTGAGATTTGTAACCAGAATCACCCAACTATTCTTCATATACATCTCACATATAAGGCAGATAAGGCGGTCAACACAAACACTGTAGCCTTAAATGATCCAGCATTGGATACCGCACTTGTTTCTGCGCAAGCATGTGATCATACAGGGGCCGGGAAAGGTCATGGGATTTTATCCATCCTCCCAGTACAAGTAAAATCCAAAAGGGGAGACAAAGTCATTCAGACTTATGCATTCTTGGATCCAGGTAGTACATCTACCTTTTGCTCTGAAAGCTTAATGGCAAAGTTGAATTTGAATGGAAGAAAAACTAAAATCTGTTTACTAACTATGAGCCCGAAGACAACAGTTTCTAGTTATATTGTGAATGGATTAGAGATTTCAGGTCTTCATGGCAAACAGTTTTATGACCTTCCTGAAGTCTATTCGCAAAGGAAAATGCCTGTGAGCACAGCCAACATTATCCAAAGGAAGGATCTGGCTAAATGGCCTTATTTGGATGGCATTTCCATTCCTCACATTCAAGCTGATGTTGAGCTATTGATTGGTACCAATGCTTCAAAGCTGCTTGAACCATGGGAAGTAGTGAATAGCCATGGGGAGGGACCCTATGCAGTGAGGACCCTATTGGGGTGGGTTCTTAATGGATCACTGGGAGAGGGTCATAGTAAGCCTCCTGATGTTGATTGCCCAACTCTCACTGTAAACAGGATTTCTGTGGAAACATTGGAACAAATGCTGAAAACTCAATATGAACATGATTTCAATGAAAGGGCATCAGAAGAGAAAGAAGAGATGTCAAGAGAGGATCTGAAATTCATGAACATCATGAAAGAATCAGTGAAGCTTGAAGCTGGACATTACAGTTTGAAACTACCCTTTAAAATGGATGGTGTTGTCATGCCAAACAACCTCTGTGTGGCTAAACAGCGCATTTCAGGATTGAAAAGAAAGTTTGAAAGACATGAAATGTTCCATCAGGAATATACTAAGTACCTTAATGAGCTCATTCAAAATGGTTATGCTGAACAGGTACCCCAGGATCAGCTGGAGCGTTCTGATGGTAAACTTTGGTACATTCCCCATCATGGAGTGTTCCATCCTCGAAAAGGAACATTACGTGTTGTATTTGACTGTGGTGCGGAATTCAGGAATACGTCCTTAAACAAACAACTTCTACAAGGTCCCAATCTTACTAGTTCTTTGTTGGGTGTTCTGCTTCGATTCAGACAAGAACCAGTTGCATTTATGACTGATGTCAAATCAATGTTTCATCAAGTTAGAGTTGCTGAGGATGAGACCGACTTTCTCCGGTTCCTGTGGTGGCCTGATGGCAACATTACTCAAGGAATTGTAGAGTATAGGATGACCGTTCATCTATTCGGAGCAGTATCCTCTCCAAGCTGTGCCTGCTATGCTCTTAGGAAGACAGCAGAAGACAACAAGCACATGTTTCCAACAGAGGTCATTGATAGTGTCCACAATAACTTCTATGTTGATGATTTTTTGAAGAGTCTTCCTTCTCAAGCTGAAGCCATCCAAATGGTCAAAGATCTTGCTGCACTTTGTCATAAAGGTGGCTTCCATTTAACACAATGGATTAGCAACAATCGTGAGGTTTTACAAACCATTCCAGAGAAGGATCGATCCAAAAACTTGAGTGAATTGAATTTGGATCGAGATGAACTGCCCGTTGAAAGAGCCCTTGGACTTTATTGGTGTGTCCAGACAGACACCTTTAAGTTCAAGATGATGGAAAAGGAGCGACCACATACTAGACGTGGAATTTTATCGGTGGTCAGCTCAGTTTATGACCCTTTGGGATTTCTTGTGCCAGTAACACTTCCAGCCAAACTCATGCTACAGGAGCTTTGCAGAAAGAATTATGGCTGGGATGACCAGATTCCCCAAAGCCTCAAACAACAGTGGATAAAGTGGTTAACAGATCTTCAACAAGTGAATGCATTTAAAGTTGACAGATGCATCAAGGCACAGGACTTTGGACAACCTGATCATGCACAATTGCATCACTTCTCAGATGCCAGCGAGAATGGCTATGGAACAGTGACGTATCTTCGACTACAAAACCAGAACAACATTCATGTTTCTTTTCTGCTTGGCAAATCAAGAGTGGCACCTCTTAAACAAATTACCATCCCTCGATTAGAGCTTACTGCTGCTGTCCTGGCTGTTCGAATAGATAAGATGCTTAGAACAGAATTGCAGCTTCCACTTGACAACTCTTGTTTTTGGACTGATAGTACTTCAGTTCTAAAATATATCAAAAATGAAGAAAAAAGGTTTCGGACGTTTGTAGCTAATAGAGTGTCAGCAATTCGAGAAGTAACAGATGTCTCACAGTGGAGATACATTCATACCTCCCAGAATCCTGCAGATGATGCTTCCAGAGGATTGAAAGTAGAGAAGCTAATCACAAACAAGCGGTGGTTAAAGGGTCCAGACTTTTTGTGGACAACAAAGGAGGAGTGGCCAGAGGTCAATTTGGATTGTAACCTTGTTCCTCAAGATCCAGAACTAAAAAGGGAGCACAGAACAAATGCTGTGATCATGGAAACAAATGCAACCAGCCAATTGATTGAATATTTTTCTGACTGGAAGAGGCTAAAAATTGCTGTTGCATGGATGCTGAAATTAAAACATGTCTTAATGGAATTGAGCAAGAAAAGGAAGGAATTGTTGGAATTGTCAGACCAATCCTGTGACATTCAGCAGGAAATGCAGAAGGTCAAAGCTGCATTAAGACCACAAAGCTTGTCCATAGAGGACCTTTCTGAAGCAGAAAAGGCAGTCATTCGTTTTTCTCAGTTTGAAAGGTTTAACAAAGAAATTGTTGGACTGTCCTCAGGAAAAACGGAAGTGTCAAAAGGCAGCACTATCCACCGATTGAACCCGGTCCTGGAAAATGAATTGTTGAGAGTTGGTGGAAGATTGTGTAAGGCAGCAATGCCTGAAGAGATTAAGCATCCCATCATTTTATCCAAAGACCAACATATTTCCAAGCTTATTTTAAAGCATATACATGAACAGGTCGGTCATGGTGGAAGAAACCAGGTTCTGTCCAAATTGCGTGAGAAATATTGGATAACTCATGCCAATGCAGCAACAAGGAAAATTTTATCCAGTTGTGGCTTGTGTAGGAGATTCAAAGGAAAACTGGGTGAACAAAAAATGGCCGATTTGCCTGTTGAAAGGTTGACTCCTGATCTTCCTCCATTTACTAATGTTGGAGTTGATTACTTCGGGCCATTTGAAGTAAAACGAGGACGTTCCTTTGTAAAGCGATATGGTGTTATTTTTACGTGCATGGCTAGTAGAGCCATACATTTAGAAGTGGCCTATTCTTTGGATACAGATGCATGTATTAATGCCATTCGAAGATTCATTTGCAGAAGAGGACAAGTCTCTCATTTGAGATCAGACAATGGAACCAATTTCACTGGTGCAGAAAGGGAATTAAAAGAAGCATTGGCAGCTTTAAACCATGATAAGATTCAGAAAGTCTTTCTGCAGGAAGGAATCAAATGGAGCTTTAATGCACCTACAGCCTCCCATCACGGCGGTGCATGGGAGCGAATCATTAGGATGGTGAAAAAGATTCTTACATCCCTTTTGCACCAGCAGACTTTAGATGATGAGGGGTTACACACAGTTTTATGTGAAGTGGAAGCGATCATTAATGATCGCCCAATCACCAAATTGTCTGAGGATCCAAATGACTTAGAGCCTCTTACCCCCAACCATCTTCTTACTATGAAAAGGAAACCAGTCTTGCCTCCAGGGCTATTTGATAGGACTGATATGTATGGAAAAAGAAGGTGGAGACAAGTGCAGTACATCTCTGACCTTTTTTGGAAAAGGTGGATTACAGAGTACTTGCCTTTACTACAGGAACGACAAAAATGGACCAAGAAGAAACGAAATCTGGTGCCTGGCGATATAGTTCTGGTTGCAGATACCACAGCTCCTCGTAATTCCTGGGTACTTGGCAGGGTATTTAAAATATACCCAGATAAGAAAGGGCTGGTTAGATCAGCACAAGTACAAACCAAAACCAGTCTCTTGACCAGACCAATAACAAAACTTTGCCTTTTACTAGAGGGGTTATGAGGTATCGTATATAGGAACACATTTTGTATGTATATAGTTTGAAGTATGGTATTACTTTGGCTCCTTATATTGTTGTATTAGTCATTAAATTGTTTATGCCTTTTGTCATTAACAATTAGGGGCCGGTGTGTTGGAGCCATTTATGTTTTCTTTAAACTTATGTTTATTTTGATCGCTCACCACTTGGGGGCGCTGCTGGGTTTATAGGTGGCTGTAAGGTTGTAGTAGGGATACGGGGGTTGGCGAGGAAGTCAACAGTATTTTGACCGTATGGTTAGCGGGACATTTAAAGATCTTGAGCGCTGGTACTGCTGCTGTTGGATTATGTGCTACCTGCCAACTTAAGAACAATAAATGGATTGGTATATCCAAAGTTTCAAGAGGTATGGACTTTGTGGTAATTCCTGCTAAACTGAACGAGTCAAATCCGCTACCGCCAGCTCTCTTTCTCATTATGTGGTGGCTTAGGTCAATTTCGTTTGTTTTGTTTAAAAGTCACTACACAGGTGAACATCAGGACACAACAAGCAGAACAGAGAGCAGCTTAAAACTGATACCACCTAAAAACTACATCAGTACCATAAAGATAAACAGAGCTGCTAAAAACCAGTCAAACCCAACAAAAGCAGAGATCTATTCTTTTTCTCTGCCGGTCACTTTTCCTAACACACTGTGGATAGGAATGGTCAGTAACAGTAAATGAATAATGGAGATCTAAATGTGAAATATCTAAAACAGCATCAGAAATGTTCTACGGGAATAAAAAGATCAAGCAAACAACCAAATCATAAACTGCCTGAAAAAGACAGCTGGACAACTTTTAGGAGCGTTTTCTCAAAACAGACACAAAGTCCTGCTGTGTAAATGACGTCACGGTCACATTTCCAATGAAGCAGCAGCAGCACAGTTACATTAATCAGCAAAGCCTTCTTATAATATCCCTGATGGTAGACCATTCTGGGCTGATCGTGGCTTCCACACGTGAGTGATGGTCATTTAAGGGGCAGATGTTGGGCATTCAGGCCAGAATAGGGCCAGATGCTGTAATGCTGAGTACAGCTTTGCCTTGTGTCTATGTGTCTGGGCCAATACTGGCATAACTGTAATGCAGCAACAGTGAATTCGGGCCAGATTCTAAAGATTACAGTTGTTTCTATAGAATTTTCTGATAAATATTAAATATCGAATATCTGATAAATATTTTAATATTTATTTTAAGGACATTAAAGACAAAATAATGTGTTACTGAAAGTCCTGGTGACCTGAAATCTTCTCTGGTGATTTTAAACTACATTGAGGGTCACCAGCAGATGGCGCAGTTCTACACTGTCCTTCTTCATCACCAGCAGATGGAGCAGTTCTACACTGTCCCTCTTCATCACCAGCAGATGGAGCAGTTCTACACTGTCCCTCTTCATCACCAGCAGATGGCGCAGTTCTACACTGTCCCTCTTCATCACCAGCAGATGGCGCAGTTCTACACTGTCCCTCTTCATCACCAGCAGATGGCGCAGTTCTACACCGTCCCTCTTCATCACCAGCAGATGGCGCAGTTCTACACCGTCCCTCTTCATCGCCAGCAGATGGCGCAGTTCTACACTGTCCCTCTTCATCACCAGCAGATGGCGCAGTTCTACACCGTCCCTCTTCATCGCCAGCAGATGGCGCAGTTCTACACTGTCCGTCCTCATAACCAGCAGATGGCGCAGTTCTACACTGTCCCTCCTCATCGCCAGCAGACGGCTCAGTTCTACACTGTCCCTCCTCCTCACCAGCAGATGGCGCAGTTCTACACTGTCCCTCCTCATAACCAGCAGATGGCGCAGTTCTACACTGTCCCTCCTCCTCACCAGCAGATGGCGCAGTTCTACACTGTCCCTCCTCCTCACCAGCAGATGGCGCAGTTCTACACTGTCCCTCCTCATCACCAGCAGATGGCGCAGTTCTACACTGTCCCTCCTCATAACCAGCAGAAAGGCGCAGTTCTACACCGTCCCTCTTCATCAACAGCAGATGGCGCAGTTCTACACTGTCCCTGTTCATCAACAGCAGATGGCGCAGTTCTACACTGTCCCTCTTCATCACCAGCAGAAAGGCGCAGTTCTACACCGTCCCTCTTCATCACCAGCAGACGGCGCAGTTCTACACTGTCCCTCCTCATCACCAACAGGTGGCTCAGTTCTACACTGTCCCTCATCCTCACCAGCAGATGGCGCAGTTCTACACTGTCCCTCCTCATCACGAGCAGATGGCGCAGTTCTACACCGTCCCTCTTCATCACCAGCAGATGGCGCAGTTCTACACTGTCCCTCTTCATCACCAGCAGATGGCGCAGTTCTACACTGTCCCTCTTCATCACCAGCAGATGGCGCAGTTCTACACTGTCCCTCCTCATCGTGTAAGATAGATGGTAATCATGGTGTAAACACAGACAGTTTAAAAGACTTAATGGGATGTAAAATGAATAAAATACTGACAATATTGCGCAAATAAATGTTGCTTTCATAATCAAGTGCATTCAATAAGCCAAAATCTGAACAGATTCATTTACAGTGACTCTTGTTTTACATAAACTCCAGAAGTATTTTCAGAACCTGGAGCTCCAGGGACTGAAGAGCTTCACAGAAACTGAAAGAACAGTCAGAGGTTTTGTTTTAATCCACACTTCGAGCAAAACTTCCAGTTTCTTCTGAACTGCTGGTGAAAAACCTGCGATACACCTAATAAACTCACTGCTGCCCTCGTGGTACCCGCATCTCCACAGCTGTACTCATCACCGCCCTCCAGTGGTAGCAGTAAATCATTGCATTACAGATTCAGAAAAATACGTTTTAGTGTATTTTGTTGTTTTTTCTCCACAGTAAACAGAGATTTCACATCCAAAGCTGTGGAACTCAAACAGCTGTAATTACACATGACCTTAAATAGTAAATGGTAAATAACGCCTCAGTGATCTGAACTATTTAAGCTGTCAAATAGGTTATGAGTGAGATAACATGCAGATACAGAGACAGATCCTCACCAAATACAGACTGAGTGACCACAGCCTGGCCGTCGAGAGAGGCCGCTTAAACACTCCTGGATCCCGAGAGAGGACAGCGTGTGTGGTCACTGCAGGACAGGTGAGGTTGAGACAGAGGTGCACTTCCTTCTACACTGCCCCAAATATGAACATATAAGAAATAAATACTTCAGTCAGTTTGAAGAAGAAGAGAGCGGCTTCAGAGCGCTGACCGACAGCCAGAAACTGACCATTACACTCGGAGAGGGTCCATCAGCCCCCACTGCAGCCAGATACGTACACAAGTGTCACACACTCCGGGACAGTGAGTGAAACACCAACCCCCCCCAACACACACACACACACTTTGTATATATTATCTGTAAGTTCTTTCTTCTTCTTGCTTTGTTTGTTTGATACTGTATGTATATCTAATAATTATATTATTTTATTAATTAACACTTCTATATGTATATTTTCTTATATATATATATATATATATATATATATATATATATATATAATTTAAAAAGAATATATATATATATATATATATATATATATATACACATGTATACATTTAACACTTAATCTTTAATTAATTAACATATATATATATATATTTTTTTTTTAATGTATATTTTCAATGTTTATTTATAGTATGAACGCTTTGACAATACAAATGTGTGAATTTGTCATGTCAATAAAGCAAACTGAACTTGAACTTGAACTTGAGAGAGAGAGAGAGAGGACAGATGCAGAGAGAGAGAGAGAGAGAGAGAGAGAGAGAGAGAGTGGACAGATGCAGAGAGAGAGAGGACAGATGCAGAGAGAGAGAGAGGACAGATGTAGAGAGAGAGAGAGAGAGAGAGAGAGGACAGATGCAGAGAGAGAGAGACAGAGAGAGAGAGAGAGACAGATGCAGAGAGAGAGAGAGAGAGAGAGAGAGAGGACAGATGCAGAGAGAGCGAGAGAGAGAGAGGACAGATGCAGAGAGAGAGAGAGAGAGAGAGAGAGAGGACAGATGCAGAGAGAGAGAGAGAGAGAGAGAGAGAGAGAGGACAGATGCAGAGAGAGAGAGAGAGAGAGAGAGAGAGGACAGATGCAGAGAGAGAGAGAGAGAGAGAGAGAGAGGACAGATGCAGAGAGAGAGAGAGAGAGAGAGAGAGAGAGAGAGAGAGAGGACAGATGCAGAGAGAGAGAGAGAGAGAGAGAGAGAGAGAGAGAGAGGACAGATGCAGAGAGAGAGACAGAGAGAGAGACTGTGAGAGATGCAGGAGTGAGAAACACACCGATCTCCAGCCGGGACAGCGAGTAATCGATGATGTGGACATGAACTCCTCGTGTCTCCACTGAGTAAACTGAGCCGTTCAGGATGAAGTGGTTGTGCTTCTCCTTAGTGGTTTTCACCAGGATGTTCCCCCAGTGCAGGTCCCTGCAGAGACACAGGGAACGCAGCGTATTCATCATACACGCAACACAACACATACCCTCCAGCCTCCTTTACATCACACCCAGCTGCACAACTGGGTCTGGGTGCTGGATCTCAGCACTGCAGTAACACTGACGTGGTGGCGGTGTGTAAGCGTGTGTTGCGCTGGTCTGAGTGGATCAGACACAGCAGTACTGCTGGAGTCCACTCTATTAGACACTCCTACCTTGTCGGTCCATCTTATAGATGTAAAGTCAGAGACGACAGCTCATCTGCTGCTGCAGTTTGTGTTGGTCATCCTCTAGTCCTTCCTCAGTGGTCACAGGACGCTGCCCACAGGACGCTGCCCACAGGACGCTGCCCACAGGACGCTGTTGGCTGGATATTGTTGGTTGGTGGACTATTCTCAGCCAAGCAGCGACACTGAGGGGTTTAAAAACTCCTGCAGCACTGCTGTGTCTGATCCACTCAGACCAACACAACACACACTAACACACCACCACCACGTCAGTGTTACTGCAGTGCTGAGAGTGACCCACCACCCAAACAGTACCTGCTCTGCGAGATCACAGTAACTCTGGAGAGTTGTGGGATGGTTCTGATGTGCAGTGTGAAAGGGTGAATCTCCCTACTTTGCTGTATGCTCATTATTTTTTAACACTAACCAAGAGATCAAGGCAATCATGTTCATCATTTCCAAAATACTGTAGCTTAGTGCAGAGGTCACCAATAGGCGGACCGCGGTCCAAGCTCAGAAACAGACGCTGTCCTATGCAGACCTGGACCTATAACCGATAAACTGTGGAGAATTGGTGGTCCCATTTTAATCTGCGTAACATTTCTAGTCATTATGGTAGCAGAGACCCATCAAACAGCACTGTACATATCACAGGTGACACTACTCAGCCAATCAGATCTGAGCATTACGAGGTGCACTGAGACTCGAGTGAGTGACGCCCTCACAGGGGAGGGGCGAGCAGAGAAACAGCAGTCAGAGGAGAAAATGAGCCAAATTATTTCACATGTGCTCTTAAGCAAGCAAGCAAAATTTATTTATATAGCGCTTTTTACAACAGGTGTTGTCACAAAGCAGCTTTACAGAACAATCAGCATTACAGAGAGAAGAGAAAAGAAGAGAGAAACTCCGGGTCCGAGCCCCCATGAGCAAGCCAGCGGCAACGGTGGCAAGGAAAAACTCCCTAAAAGAGGAAGAAACCTTGAGAGGAACCAAGACTCAGAAGGGGAACCCATCCTCCTATGGTCGACACCGGACAGCGAACATTATTAGTAAGAAGTATTATAGTAAAGTGGGAAAAGAAAGAGAGAGATCTGAGGGTGAGGACTGCACAGCGCTGTACAGCAAGAAGCTCAGTGGTGGTCAAACCGGTCCAGAAGGCTGGTGAGCAGCGGCACCAATCAAGGCAGTAGAGGCAACAGCATCAGGCGCACAGGATGGGCAGCTGATCAGCTCGGCAGAGAAAGGAGAAGAAAAAAAAAAAACAGAGTTAGTACTGTAAAGAGTGGCTGACCACAGATTACAGTAAAACAGAGCAGTGTAGACTCCAGCAGGTCCAGACCTGACAGGGAAGACTAATCACCAAATGCTTGACTGTACAAATAAGTTTTTAGCCTAGACTTAAAGATTGGGGCTGTGTCTGATTCCCGAACATTAGCAGGAAGATTATTCCAGAGCTGGGGGGCTTTGTATGAGAAAGCTCTCCCCCCTGATGTAGCTTTATTTATTCTAGGTACCCGTAGTAAGCCAGCACCTTGTGATCTAAGTAGGCGTGATGGTTCATAGTAGGAGAGGAGCTCACTCAGGTACTGAGGGGCGAGCCCGTTTAGAGCTTTATAAGTCAGTAATAGAATTTTATAATCAATGCGAAATTTAACTGGTAACCAGTGCAGGGCTGATAAAACTGGACTAATATGGTCAAACTTCCTAGTTCTTGTGAGACACTGGCTGCAGCGTTCTGGACCAGCTGAAGCTTGTTGAGGCTTTTGCTGTGACATCCAGACAGCAGGGCATTACAATAATCTAGCCTTGAAGTAATGAATGCATGAACTAGCTTTTCTGCATCCTGTAGAGATAATGAATTTCTTAATTTAGCGATATTGCGGAGATGCAGGAAAGCTGTTCTAGTGATATTAGATATATGTGTGTCGAAAGAGAGATCAGCGTCTATCATGACACCAAGATTTTTAACAGATAGGCTTGATGAAACTGAGAGATTGTTAAGTTTTAGTGTTGAGTTAGACAGTCTGTGTCTGGCTAATTTTGGACCAAGAAGCAGGACCTCTGTTTTATCTGAGTTAAGTAACAGAAAATTATTTGACATCCAATCTTTTATGTCTTTTATACAGTCCTCAATCTTGGCAAGTTTAATTTTATCATCCGGTTTACTTGATATGTATAACTGGGTGTCATCTGCATAACAGTGGAAATTTATGCCGTGTTTACTGATAATGGTGCCTAGTGGTAGCATATATATTGTAAATAATATAGGTCCTAAAACAGAACCTTGTGGAACACCATAAATTACTTTTGCACGAACAGATGATTCACCCTTTACATTAACAAACTGATATCGATCGGTGAGGTAGGACCTGAACCAGGAAAGAGCTGTTCCTGTTACCCCTACAAGGTTTTCTAGTCTATCTAGTAGGATAGCGTGGTCTATTGTGTCGAATGCTGCACTAAGGTCAAGGACGACTAACAACGACACATTTCCTTGGTCCGTGAATAATAGAAGATCATTTATAATTTTTTACTAATGCTGTTTCTGTACTATGATGTGCCTAAAACCAGACTGAAATTTTTCGTGTAGATTATTCCTATGCAAATAAGGGCTTAATTGTTTTGCTACCACTTTTTCCAGGATCTTAGATATGAAGGGGAGATTTGAGATGGGTCTATAATTTGATAGTTCACAGGGATCGAGGTTAGCTTTCTTAATCAGCGGTCTAATTACTGCAAGTTTAAAAGTTTTTGGGATATATCCGAGGCTAAGAGAGGAGTTTATTATTGACAGAATAGGCTTAGTTATTTCTGGGAAGATTTCCTTGAGTAGACCTGTAGGGATCGGGTCCAGAATACAGGTCAATGGTTTTGCAGAAGAGACTATTTTGACTAGTTCATTTTCTTGGAGTAATGTAAACGATTCCAGCCTATCTGGAGTGACTCTAATATTCTCAGGGTCTAGACTGGAATTATAAGCCAGCAGGTTTGTGGAGTTTAACTGTGTGTTCAGAATTGTCTGTCTAATTTTTTCAATTTTATCACTAAAGAAATTCAGAAAATCATTGCTGCTATAGGCTGATGGCATCTGGGGTTCAGTGACTCTTTTGTTCTCTGTCAGTTTAGAAATTGTGCTAAATAGTAATCTGGGATTGTTCTTATTGTTTTCTATGAGAGAGGTGAGATAGGCTGAACGTGCTGAAGTAAGGGCTCTTCTATAGTCTATAGGCTCTCCTTCCAGGCGGACTGGAACACTTCTAATTTAGTCAGACGCCTTTTTCGCTCTAGTTGCCTGGACGTCTGTTTTAGAGTTCGAGTGTGATCGTTAAACCACAGGGCGAGTTTTTTCTGCCGTACTATTTTGCTTTTTAATGGAGCTACACTGTCTAACGTAGATCGAAGAGTATCCTCTAAGAATTTGGTCATAGTATCTAACTCAGTAGGATCAGATGGACAGCTGACTGAAGTTGATAACTGCGGGAGGTTTCTGATAAAGCTGCCAGCTGTGGAGGAAGTTATAGTCCTCTTAACCTGATAACATGGTGATGAGCGCGTATTACCACTAAACTGGATTTTGTATGAGATTAAGTAATGGTCTGAGACGGCTGTGCTCTGGGGGAGAATGGCTAAGTTATCTATGTCTACACCAAAGGTCAGTATTAAGTCTAGAGTGTGGTTGAGGTGGTGTGTGGGCCCATTTATAATTTGGGTGAATCCCATGGAGTCTATGATAGATATGAATGCCTTACTTAGTGTGTCGTGAGGGTTGTCGATGTGGATATTAAAATCTCCGACAATTAATATTTTATTTGAAAACGTTATTAGGCTTGATAGAAACTCAGAGAATTCCTGCAAGAACTGAGAATACGGACCGGGTGGCCTGTAAATTGTGATTAATAGAAATGAATGTTTATTTGTTCCTTGCTCAAGTATATTGAGTACAAGAACTTCAAAAGAAGAAAATGTAGGTCCTGCTTTCTGGTTCACGCCTAAAGCTTTAGCATGGATGGTTGCTATACCTCCACCCCGACCGCTTAAACGAGGGCTGTGTGCATAGCTGTAGCCTGCGGGAGTGGCTTCATTTAGACTAAGAGAAAACTTACAGTAAATGTTGCTGAAATGCGACTGAACTGCACTTTATTTGATCTGACACTCAGTTGTTCACTGCATAAGATGTTGATATTCTTACTTCAGTTACACAATATGGCACAGAGTCAAGTTAGACCTTATGACGTTCGGACCTTTGCTGTTCTCTAACTGGAACTTACTGAATTTTAATTAAAGGCGCCTGGTTTAGTGCGACACAATTTGCCCTTCAACTTCATGACCCGACACCATTTCTCATTTTTACCCCTTGTTTTCGAGCGTCTCATTCACCCTTGTTCCTGAGATACAGGGCAGTGGTTGAGATCTTCCTCTGAAATGAGCCCCTCTAATAAAAGAGCATCACTTCATTAACAGCTACTAGCGCCGCTCTGTAGGCGACCCTGCCCGTCTGCAGGGACAGCAGAGGAGGGGAAAGTTCAGCTCCTCACTGCTGGGCTTTAGTTACATTTAGGGATCAGACGCCTCCAAAGAGGGGGCAGTTATTTATTATCACCCCCCCCAATTCTTCAGTGATATGAAGCCGAATCATATGGTGCAGCAGTTCTGACACCTGAGGTGCCAGACTGTAACAGCTACACCATTTAAGGTGGAACGGAAAACTCAGCTACTGATTCGCCAGGACTGCTACCAATTTTTATGCTTGTTATGAAGGAGAGGACCAAATTACACAAACGACAGTAAAATAAAATGATATCATGGTCATTGTAATTTTTAACAGAGTACATTCCCACATTTGTGGGTTTCTCTGGTCTCTTGTTCTCCGTCTCGCCGGTTTCACACGACAGTTTTAAGGCAGAAGGTACCGGTCAGACTTCTCACTCATCCATCTTGTGCACGTCACAGACTGTCCAGGCGCTGCGCTTCCGCACTTTCAAGTACCGCCTTTTGTGTTTTGTCAAGTTTATCAGTTAAGATTTAGAAAATCATCACGACATTTGTGAACCAATTCAGAATCGTCCGCATCACGATACATCTACGAATCAACTTCTCCGCCACCTCCATCACACTGTACTGTATCCAAGACTTTAATGAGTTTTCATTTGATTATCTACAGACACACTTCTGCACATTTCACTGCGCAATTACTGTTTATTTACTGAATTTAACAACTTCTTTTATTTTGTTTCCAGTGCATCAAACAAGTAAATAGAAGCTGCGCAGTAAAATTCATATTCATATTCGAGTGTGTTCTCTGCAGAGGACGAGTTACTTCACTTAGAACATCAGCAGAACGTGTCATTTGATCAGAGGTGCTGGATTTGACTATTTCAGGACAGACTTAGTAAACATGGCTCTAATAAGCAGCGTGAGGTGTGAACGTGTGTCTGAGACCCTGTTTTAGGGGGCACGCTTCTCTGTGTGTGTTACATTACCTGTGTTTAAAGCACAGAGCCTGTTCAGCTACAGCCAGCGCAGCAGTCACCTGGTGTAGAACACTTCTGGCCTGGGCCATGGAGGACGATAATATGTTTGCATCCACCTCAGAAAGTATGTAGTTGCACCCCTGCTCCACGTTGTTCTCATCACCCTTCCGCTGATAAAATCACTGTGACGCACGGCCTCAAGGGGCTTATTGCTTTCTTATTCAAGTCTATGAGAGATCAATAACATCATCATTGAGCACTAAAACCTTTAAAGAAGCAGTAAACTGATTTCGATTTGCTAACATACTTTAAGAGCCAGGGTCTGACTGGAGCTGTTGACTGTGGAGAACACCTCTCCGAACGTGCCCTCTCCGATCTTGGAGCAGCGTTTCATTTGCTCTGGAGGAATGCAGTCTTCAAACGAGACGGGGCCATCCTGCTGACACTCATGATACACCTTCTCAGCATCACTGATATCGTCACCATCAGGGGCCTGTCATCAACACAGAACAAGGATTAGTGATGATGGTTATCAAAAAAAAAAGGTTTTATACACACACACACACACACACACACACACACACAGGTGTAAACAAGATTAATAAGATAACTGAGTAAGACTAATAATAGAACTACTCAACATTAGTGGTGTAACAGTTCTGAACTGATTCCACGGCTTATAGTTTGGCTCACAGTGCTCGTGACGAACTGTGACTGTTATTTATTTATTTATTTATTTCGGTTCCAAACTCTCCTCTAACCCTGAGCAATAACAGATAGATAAATAGATTCACCATGTAATATATGCATATAAACACTGTCTGTCACCTATTAGTGATTAACAGTTTAATAACATTGCACAACTTTAAAGTCTGTTAACTGTGGTATAAGAAAAGCTGCTATGTTTAAAATGTTCCTTGACTTTTTCCCTTGTTAACCTTGTGAGGATGACCAAATAAGCACAACAGATGGCATGAGTAATGCATCCAACAGTGAAGACAATGATTATGAAGTGGACAGTGGAAATTCCTCCACAACTGGCCTGTTGGGAACTGACATTGAAGAGGTAAATACACAATTGCAATTTGTCTACTGGCATTGTTATTATATCCAGCTTATTGCTCCAAGGCAACAAATCAGAAAATATGCTGGGCCAATTGCATAATATTTGGTGAGCACGTTCATGCTCCTTGGAGGATGACCCTGTGAAGT
This sequence comes from Pygocentrus nattereri, assembly GCF_015220715.1. Classification (NCBI taxonomy): domain Eukaryota; kingdom Metazoa; phylum Chordata; class Actinopteri; order Characiformes; family Serrasalmidae; genus Pygocentrus; species Pygocentrus nattereri. The sequence continues at coordinate 27,018,860 of NC_051238.1, read as the reverse complement.
GTGTTAATCCTACTGTGCTGTGAAAAAATATTTGCGCCCTTCCCAAATTCTAGTATTTTTTCTTGTTTGTCACACTTGAATGCAAAGAAGCGTGGGCCAGAATCCCTCCACAGTGGTGCAAAAAGTGTTTGATCACAGTTATTACTGTCAAGAGCAGCAAAACTGGTTTTTAGGCTTGTGGTGGGAAACATTTTCACATGAGCGATATAAACACACACATCTTCTAAGCCTTCTGGGTCGTGGGGAGAGCTGGAGCCTAACCCAGCTGACATCAGGCAGAAGGCAGCATACATGGGTGATATAGGTTTTGAATAAATCCTTAACTTCAGTAAATGGAATGATCATTTAAAAGCTGCGTTTTGTGCTTACGTGTGTTGTCTTTATCTTGTATTAAAATTTGTTGGATGATCTGAAACATTTAAATGTGATACATACAACAAAATAGAAGAATTTGAGTGGGGGTAAATACTTTTTAACAGCGCTCTATGACCTTAAGTCCAGCGCCATTCTCACACCAAAATGTCAGAATTTGTCAGATATTACATGTAGTTAGTGGATTGCTGTGGTATTTGCATTTTACTCCCTACAGAAATATTCCACTGTATTGTGGCCAAATAACAGACTCCATTCTCCTACTATTCATTTTCTCCCTACATGCACCAAGCCAAGAGCAGCAGAGGGCCTGCACAAGTTCACTGATATTATGCCATTCGTTCAGTTATTAATTTTTTCCCTTGTGAACCTTTAGAGCGACAATGAAGATGACCAACCAAACACAGAAGATGACATGAGTAATGTATCCAACAGTGGAGATGAAGAAGATGAAATGGACAATGAAAACTCCTTCACAACTAGCCTGTTTGGTGCTGACATTCAGGAGGTGAATTCACAATTATAAATCACAGTTTTTACCATGGATTAAATAAAATACCTGTCCTTTTAATTAATTCATATTCTTTCAAGTCATCATTTCCCCTTGTTAACCTGTAGAACGAGGAAGACCTGTCAGATTCTGAAGAGAGCATGCTTAATGCTTCCAGGAGTGAAGCTGGAAACGATATGGACAGTGAAGACTTGATGGAAGGCAATACTGGTGGAGAAAACATCTGAATTTTCAGTGGTATGTAGTAAATGGTTCAGTGACATGGTGTTAGGAGTTAATAGTTCATTTAAGAAGACCATTACATAAAATGAGCGCATTCGTAGACAATATGAAAGAGCGATGGGCTAACTGTAGAAGCTGTTTACCTTTGGTCAGCAGACATAGAAATGTGCTGTGCCTAGAGTTTTTGTCCTTACATACTTTTTCATGTCGTTGAGTTGAAGAAGCAGGTAGTAAGAGTGAAGAGTTTTCTGAATATCAGACTATTTCAAAATGACAGCATATGTAAACATAGAATTAAGTTTTTCTACCAGACTCCTAAAATTCTGAATTTTGTTAACAAGTCAAACAAAAGTCATGGGTTATATTTTGCTGTAATGTGTTATCACTCCTGCACTTTGTGGGAAGACGTAGGGAGTAGATTATAGTTTGTTTAAAGTGGAACTGAAGTTTGGTAGCATCTTGGGTTACCTGGATATAATATGAGCCCAGCATTCTGTATTACCAGCCCTGGGAAGCATAGACAAAGTAATAAGGATATTTGTCACTGTTAGGATTAGGCATAACCCAAGGCTCTAAAGTTAAACACATGGGTAAACATACACCTAGGTTTCTTTTGCATTTGCATCTTTGTAGAATATGATGAAAATATCACATATATTTTGTGATGACCCAGAGCAAGCATTCCTAGAAAATTACATTTTGTAAAAAACATCCTGGTGCACCTCTTTCTAAAGGAGAAAGTGTACTGATGCTGATGTCCTATCTGCTACGCCTTAATTTACCTAGTGAAGCACCTACTCATTTACTGGAAATGTTTAACATAATGTTTCCAGGTCTTATCCCATCTTCACATTACCTTTTCCACAAAGAATTTGGAAGTTCATCTAAATTTGAAGTTCACTTTATTGTGAAAGCTGTTTAAAATACCTTGGCATTAGAGCAGACTGTCCCTCTCAGTGTGACTCCTGTAACGTAGTATTTGACGCCAGTGCAAACCTAAAGAATGGCTTCTATTTCCTTGTGTTGCCCCTGTATGCACAGATTAAGCAATTTCTGCAAGAACATGGTGTAAGTCTTAATGAAAAAACTAGAACTTTCGGAGTTCTCTCTGACATACAGTCTGGCGAAGAGTATCAAAAGTTATGTGATAGTGGAGTTCTAGGAAAAGATGACTTGACACTAATTTGGAATTGTGATGGTGCACCAGTGTTCAAAAGTTCTAAATGCAGCATTTGGCCAATTCAGTGTCAAGTAATTGAACTAAAACCAGAAGTGAGGAAACAGCATATTTTGATGTCAGCGTTATGGTTTGGACCAAGTAAACCATCAATGTTAACATTGCTAACACCGTTTGTTAAAGAAGCCTCATTATTAGAGAGTGAAGGTGTTGATTGGCAAGACATACAGGGAAACTGTCATGTTTCTAAAGTGTTTGTACTGGTTTGTAGCTCTGATTCGATGGCTCGTCCATTGCTTCGTAACACAAAGCAGTTCAATGGTTTTCATGGTTGTGATTTTTGTTATGACAAAGGTGGTAAATCCTATCCATACGATTGACCTGAACCCCCACTTCGAAATGAAAGAGATCATTTCAGTCATGCAATGTCAGCTTCAGATAATGAGCCAGTATTTGGAGCCATCTCCTTTAATGAAGCTCAGTCACTTCCAAATGATAAATGGATTTATTCCTGAATATCAACACAATGTGTGTCTTGGAGTCACTCGACACTGTGGTTTGATACAGGAAACAATGAAGCCCCCTGGTACCTTGGCAAACAGATTGAAGAGGTTGATTTGCGACTTGTAAAAATAAAGCCTCCCGTTGAGATAACAGGACACCAAGGTCAATGAGTGAAAGGAAGTTCTGGAAAGCTTCAGAGTGGCAAGCATTTCTTCTCTTCTATGCTCTACCTGTCTTGAAAGGCATACTCCCTGCCAGATTTTGGAATCATTTGTTTCTTTTGGTGTTTGGTGTATATACATTACTGCAGGATAAGATCAAGACTAGAAGCATTATGATGTCAGAATTGGCTCTTAAAAATATTGTCATTGAATTTCAAAGACTGTATGGGAAACATCACATGACTTTCAACATACACTTACTTACACACATCACACAAAGCGTGAAACATTGGGGGCCACGTCAACATTGGGGGCCATTATGGGCTACGTCAACCTTGGCATTTGAATCTAATATGGGCGCTCTACAGAAGTATTTTCATGGAACACAGTACATCCCTTCACAAATAGCTAGAACATTTCTGTTGTGGAGATAATTACCAGAAAAGGCCAAACATAATATCACAAGTGCAAAAGTTCAATCATTTGTTGAAGAGCTTTACTTTAATAAGTGAAGAATACAAAAATGTGAAGTACTAAATGAAAGTGTGAAGGGTTTTGGGTGTCCTCAATTGCGAGAAAATATCACAACTTCGTATATGGTTGCCATTGCCAAGTTATGTGGAAATCTAAGTAACTGGTTCTGGTCTTACAGCCGTTTTTTGGTCGATGGAGTTTTGTATCACAGTCAATATGACAGACTAAAGAAAAGATACAACAGTGCTGTATACTTGAAAGATTGTACGTTGTGTTTAATTAATGACTTAGTCATTTTTAAACAAATGTGTGCACATCAAAGCCTTGCATATTGTGCATGTACCATACATTGCTGTATTTTAGTTGAGGTGCTTGCTAAATCTAGCAGGCCTTTGTGTAAAGACTTACAAATAAATATACAGAGTACTTTCATACATGAGGTGAGGAAGACTGGAAATGTCAGTGCTATATGGCCAGATATGATAACAATGAAATGTGTTGTTGTTGAAACATTTGACAGATTATATGTTACACCTTTGCCAAATCGACATGAACGGGACTAAAACGGCAGCTATATATGTCACAATCTGAAAATGTCTGTTGTCATTTACATGTGTAAATTTTATGATGAATTAACCAAAAGTAACAGCCCAAAAAGAGCTAGAAAAAAGTTCCATTTACTTGCATTAACAGTAAAGTAAGTGTTCTTTGTTCTGTAGTTTTTGAATTTTGGTATGATATGTATGCACACATGCATGTATATGGTAATGGAATATAATATCAGTATGAATTAAGCCTGTTACAATACTGTCACACCTTGGAAGAGTATTGTCAATAAACTGTCAAATGTTTCTCTGTTTCTGTATCAGTTTGTGTTGGTTAATGATACTGCACATAGAAGGTCAGGTTCAGTTCCAAAATACAAGCCTAGTATACTTTATAAGGCAAGTACAAGTATAGGCCAAATGTACTAAGACTTTTCAGTATACTTGTCAGTATAAGTTAAGTATACTTAGGTATGATTGTGTTTAGTATGTCACTAGTAAGTATGTAAAAAGTAAACTGAAAGCATACTCATATGTTTTTAGTTTAAAAGAAGTATACTAATAGCAATGTAATCCTGATAATCCTCTGATGTAATTTTCAGTACCACGGGAATACCACACTTATACCACAGGATTTTTTGTAACGGACCTCTCTTTGGTCTCAACAGAACTGTCTTAAGACATGTCATGCCTCATCTTCAAGAGACAGAATAATTATTTCTTTGTCTTAAGATGTTAACTTTTGTGTCTCAAGATAAAGCCACTGTCTTCACTCATACACCTTAAGCCGTTCTTGAGATGTCTTGACTTAAGAAAATGTCTCAAGACATCTTATAAATACTGTCAAGACATCTTTAGACATAGTGACAACTGGGTTATGCACTTGTACCATGCCAGTGTCACTGCTGTGCTTAGAATGAACCACCACCCAACTAATGCTGAATCTGGACCTGTCGTCAGAAACTCACCAGTGATGAATGGGGAAGAAGGGAGCTGATAAAGTAGCAACAGATGGGTCTGTAAATGTACATCTACAAAGAACATCTATACTGTATATCTACCTGATAAAATGGCCAGGTGTAGGTACAAAGTAGATGGATCTAATGAACTGACAACTCGATGTAGAATGATTATGCTGTGATGTAGTGATTTTTGCTGTGGAAAGTTGCTTGCATATAATTCAAAATAAAGGAATTCCAATACAAACAGTGGCAGAAAAATACAATTTTTAGCTGAAGGCTCTATAAATAGTCGACATGGTGGTGTGGTGGGTAGCACTGTCGCCTCAGAGCGAGGAGGGCCTGGATTCAATTCCCCGGCCGGATGACCGGGGTCCTCTCTGTGTGGAGTCTGCATGTTCTCCCCGTGTCTGCGTGGGGTTCCTCCAGGTTCTCCGGTTTCCTCCCACAGTCCAAAGACATGCAGTCAGGCCGAATGGACATGCTAAATTGTGAGTGTGTGAGTGAGTGACTGTGTGTCTGCCCTGCGATGGACTGGTGACCTGGCCAGGGTGTATCCTGCCTTCTGCCCGATGACCGCTGGTATAGGCTCCCAATGGTCAGCACCCCCCTGCGACCCTGAGGGAGAAGCGGCTTAGAAAATGGATGGATGGATGGCTCTATAAATACAAGCATTAACCTGAGTTGCATACAACTGAAGTGCATACAAAATTCAGTCCTCTTTTATACAGTTCGTGGCTGAGAAGAATCACCTGACTGCTTACTTGCCCCTCCCAAATATCTCATATCACCTGATTTGACCATTATTTATCAATCACATGCTACTCTGACTTCAGTAAATGCTGTCATGTTTGAATAAACATCCAGAATCAACAAATACATTGTGTCTTTTAGTCGTCCTTGACCTTTTGTAAAAATACTATGTCATTCTTTTCTGTCTGATTTCCATTTACTTCACACACACATTCTTTCTTTATTCCAAAAGATGAGTGATGTATCAAAAAGCACAATCACAGGCCGCAGACCATGTCATCTATATAGTGTAAAAATGGCTTGTCAGTTCTACCTGGGAAAAATGCAGTAACAAGCAAGTGAGCTAGATTTATTCATCTCAAAGAATGCTTTAATTTAAAGAATTGTTCCTTCAAAGTATTTATTTAGTTGAATAAAACTAGTTAATTTTGCTCTTGCCAAATCAAGTGGCTTGTTTGGTGGTGATACTGCCTAGGATGTATTTTTAGCTGGTTAGTACAGCACAGCTAGCTTCAAGACCAGAAATAATGCAATTTGTGCTTGAATGCCAGAAAAAAATCTTTTGTTTAATTTATGATATGTTGTTGGTGTTCATGTGTTTCCATATCAGATGTGGAAAAATTACAGGTGGTTAGAAAGTCAGGTGCTGCCTGACCTTGCACAAATCTTTCCTGCAGGAGGAACAGCCAACACACACTGGTACACGCAGAAATGTTTCCAGTAGATAAAGAACACAAAAAAATAAAATCTTTATTAGACATTAATCATATTTCACTAAAGGAACAACATCTTTATTGTAGATTACTTACATGATACAAATGGGCAACAACGGTATAAGTCTTTAGTATAGCTCAAATGTGTATAATTCAGATGTAAAAGTATCTTTATAGTTAAACAATGAAGAAAAAAAACATTCTTTAAAAGAAACACCATCAATATTTGTTTAATTATACCATCAATGCTTCTTTCAAAATCAGCTCAAAATGGGAGGTAAATAAGGAGAAACAAACAACTTCTTTACCAACACTGTTTTTTGAGGGATGATTAAACTGAACAGTCGTGTAGTGGAACGTGTCTTAGCATGTTGAAACAAGTATGGATGTCCCTGAAAAAGATGTTGTCTACAAAGCAGCATATCGCTGCAGTCAGTAACGAGTAAATCTCGTTTCTCCATTTTTATTGTTTTCAGTTTTTGATATTATTTGAAAATGCCTTGTGTCCTTTACACTGTGCCAAAATTTAATGAAGAATGGACCAAAAGAAACTTTTGCATTGAGCTGGGGGTTTTGGTTCGATTTTCACAGTTATGCACAGTTATGACGGATTCACTCTTATTAAAATAGAGAACACAAAACACTTTCTGCTCAGGGGTCACCATCTCCTCGCAGACTGAAGGAAGCAGTATTCCTTGCTCATGAAGAATGAAGCTTTTCCTGGATGCTGTTGTTTTTTTCCCCTCAGAGTTTAAATATTAAATATCTTGTATTTGTAGTGTTTTGTTTCAATAACGGTGAATTTAAAAATATTTTTTTCTGTTTTTATTTGCACTTTACATTTCGTCTTAAACAATGTTGAGAATTAATGTTTCTATTTTTCCTCTAGATGCTCCCCTTTTGTCTCCTTCACAAACATCCACATCCTAAAATGTATTATTTAGTAACTACATGGAAAAACAATGGAAACTGAATGAGTGATTAGTAAGTTAATTGAAGAATGGAAATCTGGATCAGGTGTGTGAATTTTAAGAGAACTAACTTCACTCAGCAGATGTTTATCAATAATTGTTATAATCTGATTTGAATCTACAGTAACAGACCACCCTTCTCTAATAACTGCAGCTGTCCCATATGTACTTGCAACATGCACACAATCTCATTTACATCAATTTTCTAAAGATTAAAGAAATCTGTACCTGATGCTCTTTCATAGGTCAATACATGTAATGTAAATTCCAAACAGGGCATAGAATATTTAAGTGTTTCCTTTGCATTAGTTTCATTCATTTGTTAAGCTTGTCAAATTAAAGTTAAAGTTAAATATGATGTAAGCTACATTTTACCTAGACCACTGACTCTCACACACAATGTGTATCTGATGTTTCAAGTTCAAAAGATCAATTTAACATTGAGAAAATCATGTGAATGCAGTTATGTACAAGGTCATGTTTTAGTATCATTGGCTTACTCTATCTTAAAATCTGGCCGATAAGGAAAACTAAAGATAGGAGACGTGAGCTGACCGTATATAAAGGCTGAGCTCTCGGGGTGTGTACTCACTCTTTGAGCCCAACTGTAAAGATGATGAAGCTGATCCTGGCCTTGTGTGCCCTGGTAGCACTTTCTGAGTGCTTCAGGTAAGTGATGAATATATTAATTTTCTTATATTAAGGCAACATGACGGACACACTGACGGAACGTGATGTTTCTTGGTATTCGCTTCTTTTCAAATGCTTCTAAAATTATTTTCAATTCTCAAATTCTTTTTTCTGGATTCCCATTCAGAGACTTTGGGGTTACAATGTTACTCACATCCAGAGCATCTTATGAGAATATAAAAATGTCACCAAAATATGATACGGCAGTGTGGCTGGCATATAATATAAATATAAATATGGGCATTAGTACTGCATGAGTCCTGACCTTGTGCTTTTGCCATCACAGTTCCTTCTCTCTGGGGTTCATGATGCTATTCAGTCTGTTTTATTCTACACTTGTTTCGTGGGTAAGTTTTAAAACCTGTAGAACTGACACTGTAACCTGTGCTCCAGGGTTCCTCTGATCAAAGGCAAGACTGTGCGTGAGAAGATGATGGAGAAAGGCCTTTGGGAGAAGTTCAGGAAGGAACATCCCTACAGCCCCATGGTCAAGTTTGTGCAGGATGGTACTGAGTCCATGACTAATGATGCTGATGTAAGTTCCCAAATAGTCAAAGTCAGGTCAAAGTGTTACCAGCTTAATGGCATAGATTATTTTATATTTCACAGTATTGAACCTCACCACAGTCAACATTACTATTTTCCTGACTCACTACCCAGGTAAATAGTAGTCTAGCATGGTAATGCAATGTTTGTGCTACTGTTGGGAAAAAATGATATAGTTGGCGACTGATGATTGCACTGAGTTGCCATGGTGATGATGGCCGCTAAAAATCATAACCAAAGTGATCTTTGGTGGCCTCTTATTTATTTAAACTGGAAAAAAGACAAAGATTCAAGAACCCTGTGCCATTGGGGGTGGGCCAAACTGTGTAAGAGCAGCTCCACCTGACCTTCCACAAACCCATCAGTGTGTCTTTATAAAATGCAAAATGTCCAAAGTTGCCATAAATAGAGCCAGATAAATCACAGACTAAAAGGAAAAAACCCAAAGTTCACCTACAAATATGTTATTGCTCTTCTCAGATGTCCTACTATGGTGAGATCTCCATTGGCACCCCTGGTCAGACCTTCACAGTGATTTTTGATTCTGGCTCCTCGAACCTGTGGGTGCCCTCTGTTTCCTGCACAGACTACGCCTGCCGTAAGTACCGATGTGAACACAAGGGACATTAACATCAGCTGAAGTTATTTAATGGTTAAACATAATCTCATCTAGTGTTAAACATATTTCATTTCTTTAGAGAGCCACAAGAAGTTCAACCCTTCTGCTTCCAGCACTTTCCAGAATGCCAGTGAGGCTCTCTCCATTCAGTACGGCACTGGTAGCATGACTGGTTACCTGGCATACGACACTGTGACGGTACTTACTGTGTTTCAAAATCCTAACATTGAAAATAAGTTCACTTTCCATGAGGAAAACTAGTAGGGATAAAATAAATTTCACTATTAGCCTAATCACACATAAAGCTGTAAATGCTTGCTGATGCTGCTTTTGATCTTGATTATCAGATTTTGCGGTAGCTTATCAGACCACATCACATGTCTTTGCGTCTCATGTATAGACTCACAAAGAAGGTCCAGCTCTATGTTTGGGTCTCAAATGCAAAATCAGCTTTATTATTATGAAAATATAATCATGGTAGTAGATAATTTACATACTTTCTTGGAAGACACATCATTCGCCAAGTTGTAAGTACTCTTTGAATACTCTCCAGCATACTTGCAATTATCAGATTCATCCTCTGAGGGAAGGGATCTGAAGTAAAATTGACATTACAAATGTCTTTTTCTTCTGCATGTTGTATGCAATTACACATTTCTACCACAGAGGCCTCCAATGTCCCTTAGCTTACATAGCACAGCTTTAATTTATCCTAAAATCATATTACTTAGCAAAACAAAAGTAATGAGTGAAGGAAGAGCTGAATAATGTATATCAATGTGCTAATACTAAATTCATGTGTTGTAGGTTGGTGGAATGGCAATTCAGAATCAGATCTTTGGACTGAGCGAGGCTGAGGCAACCTTTATGGGTAGCATGGCTGCAGATGGCATCCTGGGTCTGGCCTACCAGTCTATTGCCTCCGATGATGCCACCCCTGTCTTTAACAACATGGTTAGCCAGGGCCTGGTCTCCCAAGACCTCTTCTCAGTCTACCTGAGCAGCAAGTAAGATGACACCTGAAACACTTTGTTTTAACTTGTTTGGGCAACAAACAGCAGAACACAATGCTGAAGAAGTTTGTCGCTTTGCCTTTACAGTCTCAGCAGCAACATGCTTTAGTTCAAAATCATTGGTAATTCTAAGTCTGGCTAAATCCCAACAATATTTGAAGAGAGTTTTGGCTTTAGCTGTTGTTTAATTTGAGTCTGAAAAACTTCAGTGGGGTTTTCCTCACCTTGACTCCTTTTGAAACCTGCAGTGAGGAGCAGGGCAGTGTGGTGATGTTTGGTGAGATTGACACCTCCTACTACACTGGTAACATCTACTGGATTCCTCTGTCTTCTGAGACCTACTACCAGATCACTATGGACAGGTGAGCAGTGCACAGTGTAATCATCCAATGCATGCTACACTAAAATTCCCCATTTCAGTGACCTTTATAAGCATTCTCAAAGCGATATGACTGGTGCTGTTGATGGTATTTTGGCTCGATTCTCCAAACAATTAAAAAAATTGTTAGTGTCTTGATTGAATAAAGACTCCACCTGAATGAGCACTGAATAAAAATTATACATGAGTATTTATGAAAATATGAACAGCTTCTATTATTAATTGCAAGATGACATGATGTTTTTTGATGTGGATGAAACTTTATTGACCTTGACCTAAAGTGATGGACACTTGTTCCATTTATAATACTGTTATAAAGCTTCATTCCCATGTAGTGTAAATCATAAAGCAGAGGCATATTTAACACCAGATATCTGTTGCATATATTTCTATTTGAGTAACTTAAGTGCCCTGAAAAGCAATTGTCTTACATTTTGTCATCTTACTGTTAATCATGTAAAATTTGTATAAATATGAAATTACTGCTTCACAAATATACAGGTCTGTGCTTAAGCATGTATTATGAAGTCCCTATATTGGTAGCTTCAAATACTCTGTCATCACCATACAATAAAAATATAAAAATGGTAAGTCAGTTGGGAGTTTTGCATGTTTTTTAAATTGTATGTCTGTAAAAGTGAGCACTAATAAGCAGTTCTCAAGTTTTTTTATCCTCTTTAAGTCACTGGTCAAAAACTACACTGATGTCAACTTGTCAACTACAACTTGTCCTTATTGATGTTTGCAGTGTTACCATCAACGGGGAGACTGTTGCTTGCTCTGGTGGGTGTCAGGCTATTATTGATACTGGAACCTCCCTGATTGTGGGGCCATCCAGTGATATTAGCAACATTAACTCCTGGGTGGGCGCCACCACAGACCAATATGGAGATGTAAGTTTATGTACTGTGATGTTGACTGACGTTGAAGTTCTCTTGATTCATGTTACAATGTCTAACTCCTGCTCTTCTTCTGACTAGGTACAAAATTTCACTGAAAACTGACCATTGGCAAATGACCATGTATTCTCGTGTTTGTCTGGCAGGCTACCGTGAGCTGCAGCAACATCCAGAGCATGCCTTCGATTACCTTCACTCTTAATGACTACACTTTCACCATCCCTGCTTCATCCTACGTCTCTGATGTCAGTTCTTATATTTATGAATATATGAACAGCTTCTATTATTAATTGCAAGATGACATATGATGTTTTTTGATGTGGATGAAACTGTATTGACCTTGACCTAAAGTGATGGACACTTGTTCCATTTATAATACTGTTATTAAGCTTCATTCCCATGTAGTGTAAATCATAAAGCAGAGGCATATTTAATATGAGATAGTCCTCTCATACCTGTTAGTGACAGGCTGCATATTATGAACGCTTACTCAGACTTAGTTGCATTAAAACATTTGTCTTCGATGAACAAATGAATTTCCAAAAATATATTTTGAGTAAATAACAAGAAAAGCTCATCTATTTTTTTTTTTCAGATCTCTGGTACCTGCATCACTGGTTTTGGTGGCAGCAGTGACTCACTGTGGATCTTGGGTGATGTTTTCATCAGAAACTACTACACCATCTTTAACAGGGGTAACAACAGTATGGGCCTGGCTAAGCTTGCATAATCGAAGAGGGCAAAATTGTTGGTTTTTCAACCAACAATGCATGTAACATGTTCACTCACAAAAGGGTAACTTTTGTAAGCAATAAAATATATACTACAGCATCAAAACTCTGAAGTCTGTGGTTTTTCATTTTGTTTGGAATATGAACAGTTATTAACCAGTTTTGTCAAGTGAATATTTCTTTTACTGAAAACATTCCCCATACCACTACAGCACCAGCAGCTAGAAAACAAGGACAAATAGACTAAAAGACCGTTTTTACAACAGGGCCGTAGCTCTGTTAAACACAAACATGTGACTGATCTGTTCAATAAAAACATGTCACTGATCAGGTTTTGGGGCAATACTATGCAATTAACATTTCAATGGGCCAGAGGATTTATAAGTGGAAAACTTCAGAGTTTGATGGGTCATGTGCAATCATATTTTTTTTTGTTTGTTTGTTTATGTTTTGTTGAGTGCAAATTTATATAGTATTTAAATTATTTTATCTTATTTTATTTTTCTCTTTCTGCTCTTTTCACCGAGAGCAGGGGTTTGTACCCTGATAATGGGAGTACCCTTATTCAGTTGAAAACAACAGTGCATCACAAAGCAGCCAACCAATCTAGGGTCAAGTGTAGGCACACTGGAACAAAATAAATAAAATAAATAAATAAAACTAAAGAAGATTCAAAACCACAAATATACCTCTTATAGGATAAGATCTGGGCCTACCCAATGAAGAGGAAAGGAATAATACCTCACTACTCAATCACTGCACCAGATACCAAAAACTTCAGTTAGATCCAACCATTCATTGAGCTAAAAATCACAGCCAAGACTTTTCCTACCTTAGGCTGTCCACAGCACCAACACAAATGCAGAGAGATCCAACTGCTGTCTTGGCAGGCCACAACAAACAGCACCAAAAGCCAACAAAGAAATGCTGTTCAAGGACTCAGACACCTGTGACCATTTAATGGGGAGAACTACAGGAAATGGGAAGACTACCACAATAAAAGCCTCCAGAGGACTGTTGCACCCATCATAGTAAAAGACATCTAGATACTTTGTCTTGCTACAATCTACCCCCACTTTATCTGCGTCCTGATAATAGAAGGAACAAACACCAAGGTCTAAAAATGGGAGAGGTCACACTACTAGACCCTGAAACCTGAGAAGTAGCAGCCCCATGCCCCCCATTGTTTACAGTCAGAGGGAGATGATAGGGGTTTGAATGCTTCCCTGCATTCTCCCGTGTAGTTCTCCTAAGGGGCACTGTAATGGGCAATGGACCCTCATCAACGGGTGCACTCGAAACATCTGGGGCTGATGTAGACTCTACTCACTCCACTGGACCTAATGGCTCACTAGAACCAGGGGGGCATTGACCCGGTGGCACTATCAAGGGATTTGCACCCTGTAGTCTCACTGCCACCCACCATTCACCACCTGTCTTCTCTTCTTCATCTCTGGGCACAGGCCCTACTGATGCTGTAGCCTCAACCCTGGGTCAAATAAGGCTTAAAGGGGCCAGCTTTAGCATGGTACGATGTACATGTTTAACTTGAGTCCTATTGTAAAGAGCTGGACTCCATGCATCTTCAATTTTATTCCTGCCCTGAACACTGTGATCACGTAGAAGGACCAAGTCACCTTCACCCAGTCCATTATCTGTTACCTAGCAGTCATGCCTTTCGACCTATCACAGTAAAAGGCATCCAGATATTTCGTCCTGCCACATATGGAATGATAGCATAAAGAAATCCACTATTCTCTAGGCAGAATATTTTTGCAAGACCACTTGGATTAGCCATAAGATTATTCAATAATGTAACCATGTGAGAAAAAAAAATGGATCTTTATGGTTTAAATGAGAGTGTCACGCGCTCGGATTCAGCCTTGCAAGACAATGACTCCAATTCCCAGAATCCTTTGGAGTCTCACGTGACTTCATACTCCCCACCCCGCTCCTGGCAGAGATCCAAGTCTCCTGATTACTAAGGACGTCCACCTGAATTTTATCATGAGGCCGTAAGGTTGGGCTTTTTAACACTAACACTACTACAATGCGAAGTATTGTTCTGCCGAACCCCGCTGAGCGTTTTGGATTGTGGACTTTATTATTGTTCTGCTGAATTTCGTTTTGTGCCCAGCCCTTTTTGGATACCTCTGTTTTGTCGTTTTGGATATTTGCCTATTTGAACTTCGCTCGGAATGGGATCCCGATTTTGTGTCACTCTTTGTCTTTCGATCATCGTATCATTTGTTTACTAGGCTGATCTCCGATAGATTCTCTATCTCTATGTTACGTTGGGCAAAAACTAAATTCTGCATAAGATCCTCATCTCAACTGTGAAACACGATGGTGGCAGTACCAAAGTTTGGGGATGTTTTGCTGCTACTGAACCAAGACAGATTACCAGCCATTATTAGATGGAACTATGAATTCTAGCTTGCGTTAAGAAATTCTACAGGGGAATGATTGGCCGTTCATCTATGAATTGATCACCAACAGAAGGTGGATCCTGCAGAATAACAAAGACTCTGAAACACCAGTTTGTCTACAAAGAATGGTTGAAGCACAAGTTATTATATTAGATATTAATACACAAGATATTAATCCCACAGGAATGTTGAGGCAGAACCTAAGGCGTGGCGTGCATACAAGACAGCCCACCAACAAAACACAGTTGAAGCAGTTCTGTAAGCAGGAATGGGCCAAGATTTATGTTTTTTTTTTTCTTAGTACAAGAAACCTACAGAAAAGCTTTGTGTACATGGTGTGTACTCAGTATCAATAAAGGAAACCATGTTGTATTTTGTGTACATATGTGTTGTATATTGTACTATTGTGAGATGTAAGAAGCTCAAGCGTAATGCAATAACTTCCTTGAATGCCACAAGCATGGCCAGAAGGTATGTTTATAAAATCACACACATCTGTACCTGGAAAATACTCATAACATAAAAGCAGTATTTGCTATTGTTTGAAAACAAATAAGAGACCATAGTTTCAGATTAATTACTTGACAGAGCTACACCGACCTAGAAAAGATATTTATATATTTATAAATACATATAAAAAGATATATATTTTTATAGTAATTCTGTTTTTTTTTTCATTCCATAAACAGAGATTGAGAAAAAATATCAATAAGCAGGTTGTGCAATCCTATATTTTTATTTCAATGTCTACGCAGGGATGGAGTTCACTCACGTTGTCCATTCTTTTTTGCATATTAGTCACAAAATACAACTAACTACTTCCTTCAGAGGAAAATATAGATAGCATCTTGTAACAGATTATGATTATATGCAGTTCATGCTATGAGAAGTGTTGCATACATGAAAGTGTCTGCATGAGAAAATGAATAGCTAAAAATTATACATATTTATTGACCTGAATGAAATGTTACTTGATTTAAGTATAACATCCAAACATACTGACAATACTTCAGGCCACCCCTATCATTTTCAAGAGCAATACAAGATGTGATGGTTGTTCAAACCACCTGAATTTCTCAGGCCTGTTGACATTTGATATAATTCATTAATCATTTTCAGCTTTGATAAGATAAGTGATATCAATATTCAAGAGAGCTAAGCAATGACCTTGCAAAAATAATCTAAGAACATGATTCCAAAGCAAATAGAAAAACATAAGCAAACAAGTTAAATGATATGTATTGGGACATTCCAATGAGTGGCATAAATTAATCTGGGTTATTATCTGTTTGCAATGGAAAAGTAAAGTTAGGCGGTCTAGTGAGACTGTATATAAAGCGTGTGGTCACTGGATGTGTACTCACACTCCTGAGCTGAAAGGAAGTCTCTAAAAACAATGAAGCTGATCCTGGTCCTGTGTGCATTGGTTACACTCCGTACTGGGACACAGTTGTGTCAAAAGGTCTTGATGCTAAAATACACTGTATGCAGCTCCACTGTGTATAAAGTTAAGAATAAGAGACCAGAGCTGTGCACTGCGACAGTCATACATGCTCGGTGAAATAAATCCTGTGCAAATACACAAACCTTCACTGTCTTTAACAAAACACTTAAACAGGCAACATTTCTCAATCATTTCATTCATTTGATCATTTCTAAGACTGTGTTACGGGATGGCGGGCAGGTGGACCCAAGTGCAGAACTGAGACACAGCAAAAGAGTAAGGAGATATATTTGGGGACAACGTAGCATGGGTTCAAACCGCCATCGTACAGATCAGTGGTCCATGATGTTACTGCTGCACCACCAGGGCACAGAGGGAGCCTTGGGTGAAGCCCTTCAAGGAAGGCAGAAAAAAAGGTGGGAACGAACAACAAACAAAGGAAACAACACAACTGGCATACTCAGCACAGTTCCTCTGCGATTTTGAGATGAAGTTCAGCTTTAGGTGTTGCAGGTTTATATAACAGGTTAGCATGGCTTGGAACCTTCTTTTGAGCTCTTAGTAGTTTTGGGGCTGTTTCCCACTTTTGTCTTTCCAGCTCTTTTTTCCCCCTTTCCCTTTCCTTTTCATACCAGTCACCCCTCTACAAAGGTGTGACAAACACTGGCCTTTGCTGCCACCTTAAATAGGGGAGTTAAATAGGGGAGATAAATAGGTGTATCAGGTTAGCCTGATTAGTCCATGGTGCCTTGCTGCTGTTGCCCTCTGGTGGCAGCAGGCGGTGCAGCTGGGTGCCTTGCTGCTGTTGCCCTCTGGTGGCAGCAGGCGGTGCAGACTGAACCCTTACAGACTGAAGATATGTCACATCATCAGCATTATGTTACTGTGAGCCCTATGAACAATGCCATACAGTGAAGTGTTACCAAACATACTATGCAGAAGGAGCTGGGTCCTTTACTTCTTTACTCTATATTGTATCTTTTTATTGCTATTTCTCTTTTATGTCAATTTCTAAAAATACTATATAGAACGTACTAATAATTAACAATTGCCATAATTTTTTCTGCACAGGGTGCCTCTGATCAAGGGCAAAACTGCTCGCCAGAGACTGCAGGAGAAAGGCCAGTGGGGTGCATATAGAAGGTCACATTCCTATACACCATTGACCAAGTTTGTGCAGAATGGTCAAGAGTCTATGACCAATGATGCTGATGTACGTTAACCAGAACCTCTGTCTGTGTCTGTGTCTGATCAAAGAAGATTGTGTTTTTACAAGTAAATAAATAAATAAAATGGTCTACAAATTCATTGAGCAGATATTGTGCAGATAATGAGAGAATTCTGTTAAAACATTAGTGTGTTCTTGTCCCCCTCAGCTCTCCTACTATAGTGTGATCTCCATTGGCACCCCTCCTCAGTCTTTCTGAGATTGGCTCCTCCAATCTGTGGGTGCCTTCTGTCTACTGTTCAAGCCAGGCCTGCCGTAAGTATCAAATTTCATTCATATTGTAGTCTTATAAAATTGAAAAAAAGAAACAAAAAGTAGAAATAGACTAGAAAATCTATTCTTTTTCTTTAGTGAGCCATGATCGGTTCAACCCTCAGAATTCAAGCACTTTCCAGAGCACCAGTGAGGCTCTTTCCATTGCATATGGCACTGGCAGCATGACCGGTGTCCTGGGATACGACACTGTGACGGTAATTATTATTTCTTAATCTTAGTCTTGGTTTTACTCTATGTAGGAATCTTAACATGGTCTGTAGCGTATGCATCATCACATACAATCTGATCATATAATTGTCTGCATTTTTTATTTGGTGCTCATTATGTAGAAGCCCTAAAACACTAAAACATTCCTGGTGAGTCTTGGAGCTACAGAGTTTACTGTTTTTCTGGGAATCTTAATACCATAATGAATTGATTAAACTGATTAAAACCCAAAGAAATCCACAGTTTGATAAATGAAGATGTTGACTGATGACGTCTGAACCCTTTTAGCATAATGGAGCATGTGACTGACCCTTTAGCTTCTTTGCTGTAGGTTGGTGAACTTGCAGTTCAGAATCGGATCTTTGGACTGAGTGAGACTGAGGCTACCTTCATGACTCCCGACGGCATCATGGGTCTGGCCTACCAGTCCATTTCCTCCGATAGTGCCACCCCTGTCTTTGACAACATGGTGAGCCAGGGCCTGGTCTCCCAGGATGTCTTCCCAGTCTACCTGAGCAGCGAGTACGATGACACCTGAAATGCATTCTCTCTCTTAATTGTGTTTAATTAGTAATTAGCAAGCCATGTTTGGTTTCTTCTTTAAGTTTAGCTACAGCTTTTGTAGGTAAACATGTAATGTAAACTCATAGCCATTAGGTTAGCATGTCATGCCTAAATCATCAGCTTGTTGTAAACATTTCAGACTGCATGATTTACTGTTTTCTTTAAAAATAAAAATGCCATAGTGCTAAATCAGTGATCTGTATCTACATTTAATGATAACAGTATATCCAAAAGTGTCAGAAATCACAAAAATAGGTCTATGTGAGATGACGTAATGCAAGTTACTTTACTTATTAATAGTTTAGAGGTGGCTTGAGGAGCAATGATCAAGGTATGCAGTTTGCATGTAAACTAATGACTACAAGCATCCATTACTTTTCTATGTAGTCATGTCCAATTCTATCTGCTAGATTCCCTAATCATATGATACTATGAGTGCATATGTCATGTGAGGCCAGCCACCACATCTTTTTAAACTGCTGCTAACCTGACATCATTGGATGGTTCAGTGTGCTTGCAGAAGAACATTAGCTAACACGTACATAGGCTAGAATACTAGTAACGAGTAATGCGGTAGATGGGGGTCCTGCCCACTCAGATAGACCCAGGCCAATTGTTCTTTCTCAGATGTTCAGCCGTGCAAGTTCCACCAGGCTTCCTAGCTACGTTAGTATTATAGCCTGAGGAAAAAACAAAAGAAGCAGACTTCTTTAAACATCACTTATTGGATCAACAATTTTTGGATAAGAGGAAAATTGAGTAAATTTGATTTTTAGCTGAACCAGTGTTCTACAATTTATTTTCATTCATTTAAGTGGATAGCATTGCGATGCATATTAATGTCCCAAACTAGTCTTATTGTCATCTTTCAGTGATGAGCAGGGCAGCATGTTGTTCCTGGGTGAGATTGACAGCTCCTACTACACTGGCAGCATCTACTGGATCCCTCTGTCCTCTGAGAGCTACTACCAGATCACCATGGACAGGTGAGCTACAGTACCTATTGGTATAAACTGAAACCCTGAGCTTGTTTACATAGAATTTACAGCAGCCCCCAAAAGGGGTACATGTGCTGAGAGTTGCGTAAATGTTGTGGAAAATGGTCACTTTTAGACTTTCTATATAGCAGATCTGGTTTCCATTAGATATCACATTAATATTTGCTGTATTTATTCATTTATTCCTCTGTTTAGTTATCAAACAGTAAAGCCACATGGAAGTTGTTTACAAGTCTCTTTTCTTTGGCCTTTTGCAGTGTCACCATCAATGCAGAGGTTGTTGGTTGCTCTGGTGGTTGCCAGGGTATTGTAGATACTGGGACCTCCCTTATTGTTGGACCAAGTAGTGCCATCAGCAACTTGAATGCCTATCTCGGTGCTGAGCAGGACGAAAACGGAGATGTGAGTAGATGGCTGGACAAGCGTTTATTGATTCTCAGTGAAGCAGTCTTGACTAATCCACTTTTACGACAGTGCTCAAATTGTAACCCCAAATTTAATTTCTCATTACAGTACATTGTGAGCTGCAGCAGCGTCCAGAGCATGCCATCAGTTACTTTCACCCTTAACGGCTATGCCTTCTCCATCCCTGCTTCATCCTTCGTCACTCGGGTTAGTCTGTACCTTTTTAGTCTCTGTGGTTTTCAAACTGCTAGTAAAAGAGAAAAGTAGCTTTAATCTCAGTACACCTCTCAGTACAATGTTGACATGCTGTTCTGGCTCTAGAGCTACTACGGATGCCAGACAGGTTTCTCAGGCGGTGACTTTGGAACCAGCTTCTCCTGGATCCTGGGTGATGTTTTCATCAGGAACTGGTACACCATCTTCAACAGGCAGACCAGCAGTGTGGGTCTGGCTCAGCTCGCCCAATCATAAATGGCAACATCAAAAGAATTTTCAACCTATGTTCTGCTTTTGGTGAGCTAAGAAGCAACACATGTAATAAGAAACTCTATTATGCAATAAAACAAATAATTGAGCATCAGAAATGATGCTTGCTCTTGTCAGTGCCTCAAATTCAATACAGAAATATCTGATAATGGAGTACTTTGATGCACTGGTTAAAAATGGCATGCGCGCACACACACACACACACACACACACACACACACACACACACACACTAGAGAGACTCCATCAGTTGTCTTAGATCATTAGAATTTTATTCACATTGTAAATGAACAGATTTCACTACTTCTCACGTTTTTCTATATAAATATAGAATTAAATAACCCATAGAGGTCATTTCCATCACCATGACAACAGTGAACAGTGAAAAAAATCATCTACAGCATTGTAATGAGGTCACTTTAAAGGCCATGTCAGGTTTGAATAATAAACATAAATATTTCCACAATATACAACACTGTGCAACAGTTATACAATTTATTTCCAGTCAGAGCCAACATTAAGTACACGTTATTCATTGTTCAGTGTCAGTAGAAAACATATATTTAACAGATGGCTCCACAGAAGGCTCAACAACTAACAGAGCTGGACGGAGTACACAAATCGTGTACTTGAGTAGATCTACCCAGGGTAAAATATTCCTCCAGTAAAAGTAGAAGTTCCTCCCTTTAGACCTCCACTTGAGTAAAAGTACTAAAGTATTTACCTTCAAATGTACTTAAGTATAAAGTAAAAGTACTAAAAGAGGAATTCTGGCTCTGATGTCCTGTTATCATTTTTATAACCAGACTGGCTTCATGAACTCATTTCAGGTGAAAGTCCATTTTGACATGTTACGTTTTTATACACACAGAAACCAAAAGGAACGACAGATTTCTCAAAAAAAGGAGGAAAAAGTCGGATATTAGACTCTGAAATGTAGTGGACTGAAAGGAAAAAGCCGAGAACGGAGAAACTTAAGTAGTTTTTTTTGTGTATCTGTACTTTACTTAAGTACAGTAACTAATTACATTTACTTAGTTACTGTCCACCACTGACAACTAAGTATAGTCATGTCCATAAATATTTGGGTGTTGACACAGTAGTCATTTTAACTGTCTACCACAGAACATTGGAGCTGGAATTAGATAATCAATATATGCTCAAAGTGCAGATTCTCAGCTGTAGTTTGAGGGTGAACGCTGTAGGCTGTTTTCATACATAACAACCCCCAAACCATTTTTCTTGTCTCAAAAGTAACTGAGCCCTTGCACCAAAACAAATCATGTAAGCATTTCTTAAACATTTAAAAATCAAATATTAGATATTAAAAGCAATATTGTCACATATTGTTCATGACAGTGGACAGCTCTAATTCTTACCACCCATTCTGGCTATGGTAGAGTACTCCACACTCTCCTGTGACTTCAGTGCACATTCTGAATTGTGGAGGCACAAGTTGGCATACAGCTGAGATGTTTCTTCATGGGGCTTAAAATGCACAGTAGTGTAGATGATGCTGTTGGGCTCCTGTTGTGGCTGGTATAGAATCCAAACAGATCAAGAATGAAAATACTCGCAGCAACCACATGCAATATTTCAAGATGTATAACTATATATTAAATAAAAATATACATTCTCAAAGAATCAGCAGTGATTAGTTGGCTATTTTGCATTAGGGATGACATGATGTAGTACAATATTGTTATTTATTTATTTATTTATTTATTTAACATCTGATCAGTTGGAACAGAGAAAAAAGGGGAAAAAATACTATCAAAACTTTGTTTACAATAATTTTTGGTTCAATATTTGGCAAACTGTGTTGCACTAAATCCAGTTAGACAACCAAATGTTACTCTTTTTATAGTGAAACATGCAGTTGGTACTATCATTTCTGACAAGTACTGACGATAGCTCAGAAAAGTATAATTCATCACAGTACTGATGCCTGGCCCTATGATAAAGTTTTTTTCTAGGCCTTCTATCGTGTATTTTTCTACTATTTTTTCTAAGTGTTTTGACATTTTTAAAATGTCATGTATGACATTCAGTTTTTTTATTTATTTATTTTTTAAAAAGTTTTTAATATTTGATTAATCGTCAAAATAATTGTCAGATTACTTGATCATTACTGTAGCTGAAGGTAACTTAACTTATCCATAATTACAGTATGGATTACGGTGAAAGCAGCAGGCTGATGTAGGGACTGTGACTAGCTTTTGCACACATTCACCTTTAGGGCTCTTCAACCTTACAACAGAACTAACAATGTTCAAGTGTTACAAAATAGCATGCAGTTGTTCCACAGGCATCTGAGCATGAGTCAAATGGGGAAGCTCTTACTGGGATGATGTCAGGTGCACTGCTGAGGCTTCTTCCACATTTATCCGAGGAAAAAGAAGATGTGCCGTATTCTGGGTCTACAGAAACAAAATTCATGCTGCATGCTAGCTTATTCACAGCATGAGTACCCTGTGACTTCAGCATTGCATCTTGCTTGTGGAAATTTGAATTCTTACCTTTTGCTTTCTTTTTGTGGTAGGCCACTCCGAGTGTGATCGTGATAATGAGGATGATGGTCACGATGCCAAATACTGTTCCCAGCGTGTGTTTCAAGCGCCATGAATCACTGATTAGACTGCAAACAAGAGTGAGAGTAGAACTTCTATCAAACTGAAGTGATCACAGTGTTTCACAACCCAGTCCTGTCGTTAAGAGAGATGCAGACATTTATAGAAAAGTATGGCAAAGTGTTTTAGCTCTTAATCCATGGTTTCCTGAAACCGGGAACTGATTTTTAAAAAATTCAGATTCAGATTCAGAATTCAGAAAGGTGTTAATGTTAATAATACTCAGAAAAAAAAAATATATATATATAAATATATATATAAATATATAATCTGGTACCACTAGTAGGAACTTATAGCTTTTAACTGATTTATTGCAATTGGAAGCAAAAAACTAACTAAATTTTCCCCAAGTAAAAATGACTTTAACTAACAATTTAACGATTTTAACTATTATACTGAAATTCTAACTATTATAAGATAAAACAGATTTTGAGTTAAATTAAATGTTATATCATTCACATTTTTATTTGTACAAATTAAATTTCTGTTAAAAAGAAAGTGGTTTAAACGCCAAAGCCACTTTTCTTTTTTAAATGCCTTTGCGTTACAGATATATATATATTATATATATATATATATATATATATATTATATATACACACACACACACACACACACACACTTATTGCTCACCTGGGTGGTTCTTGGTGTTTCTCTGAGATTTGGTGCAGTGAGGTGACAGTTGAAAGGGTAGATTTGGGAATGCGCAGCACTGGATCCAGCCTAGGGGTTCTGTCTGCATCAACACACGAGAGAACAAAGCCATGTTGGAAATGGGAAAGAAACATGTCAGACCCTTCTACATATTATTCAGTAACTACTGTGAAACTGATCAGTCTTAAGATTAATAACTGAATAATAAGGCTTTATATAGAAACAGCTTCAATGGTACTAAAGCTTATGATGAATGTAAGCCAGTAGCCACCGACTAGAATGATTTCATTATCATAATGCTGCTGGTGGCCCTTCATTTCCATTCATTATTAACAATAATGCAAAGGTTTGGATACACTTGGTCAAATGATGTTGATTTTCTAAGTGAAAATAGGTGAATGCATCCTCTACAAGAGCAGCCACTTCTGTACACTGTAATGCACGTTGCTGAGCTTAACATAGGAAAACTAAAACTATATAAAATTAATATAAAATTGTGGCACGGTTTATTTTTTTTCCCAATATGTTAGACTCAACAAATAAAGAGAAATTAAGCATTAAAAGAAATTTAAACGTGTCATATTTAAAGTGTGTTCTTAAGGATATGTGTAAAGATATGTTAACCTATTTTCATTTAGGAAATAAACAAAACGTGATCCAGGGTGTTCCAAATGTGGAAATCTGTGGGTGTTCCAACTGTGGAAATCTGCTGTACACATGCTAGAGAAAAGAATTTAGGAAGTTCAGCTGCAATACTTTGTCACATTTTATCTGGTGTAAGCCAAACAATGACTTTATAATAACCACATTTAAAAGAACTTACCAACTACATCAACTTGAAAATCTTTGTAAAAAAAGTAGTTTTGTATCCCGTGGATCTTGCACCTGTACATTCCAGCATCGCTTGCTTGCAAATTCCTGATCCTTACATCCAGAGCTCCACTGTATTCATGGGTGTCTATTCGTCCTTTGTAAGCTGCATCTGCATATCCGTTGTTGCCAACAATGAATAAGCACCTAAACAGAACGGACTTACAGCAAGACTTCTCGTAGGAATTGAAGAATGGATCAAACATAAAGCGTATCTTCACTTCTCCTGACACCTCTGCAGTTAGCTGTGCTTTCATCAGGTTTATACCTGAAAAGTAAAAGGCAGGACATTAAGATTTTATAAAGCACACTTAAAAGAGATGGTTCTTCAGGAATTCTTTAGGAAAGACAATGGTTCTATGTAGAACCAAGAACACTCAAAGAAAAGCACGGTTAAAGGGTTCTTTGGTAAAGGGAATGAATCTATTTAGAATCATGAGTTGTATATAGTTGCATGGTGAAAAGGTTCTTCTGACTGGTGGAGAAAACGTTATCTATGGTCCTATACAGAACCTTTTTGAAAATGATTCTATATAGCAGCAAAAAGTTCTTCTATAGTTACAGAGGAGCCATTTTTGATGCCTCAATCTAAAGAACCATTTCACCATGCAAAGAACTATTCAAGTATAAAATGGTTCTATATAGAACCACCTTTTTTAAGAGTGAACATGTGTGTCAGAGTCAGCAGAAGTGGTTGAGTAGCTTACCGTTCTTGAAAAAGAAAATGAAAAAGAAGAGAAGCTTCATATCGGCTCCTCTTATCCAAGAGAGAAGAGTCACTCGAGTGTCACTTGAGCCGAGACAATTCAACAGAACAAAATGAGGAAGCACATTTGTGGAGCGGAGTGATGGGCTGAAAACGCCGGTTTAAGGAATGCTTTTTTAAGCGTTTTGCACTTCCTCTCATTGAGACTTTGACCAGATCTTTGACTTACCCAGTTAGTTTGCTAATGAATGTTCCAGTCTTACCTCATAATTTCCTCTGTCTGAATGATTTTCTTTAGCAGCAGTAGTCTAGGTCTAGTAGTAGTAGGTCTGTGTTAATACTTATTAACACTGTTATGATTATTCAACTAAACCAATTAAAAATCTTAAGGTCAATGAATCAGCAACAATAACACATGAGCATCCTTTAGTAAGCATTTTTAACCACATTGTGCTTTTCATGTTTCTTCAGTGATGTCTTTAAAAAGGCTTTATCTCTTTCCAGTGAAGTGTTCTAAAAAGCTAAGCATG
Organism: Pygocentrus nattereri; assembly: GCF_015220715.1. Taxonomy (NCBI): domain Eukaryota; kingdom Metazoa; phylum Chordata; class Actinopteri; order Characiformes; family Serrasalmidae; genus Pygocentrus; species Pygocentrus nattereri. The sequence goes on along the minus strand of NC_051238.1, from coordinate 26,993,194 downwards.
GTTTCTGATTGCTCAGAGTTCATATACAACAGCAGAAAAGGTTTGGACACCCCTGGTCAGATTACGTTTTGCTCATTTTCAAAGTGAATTTTGTTTTGTTGAAGTGAAAATAACGCATACTCTTCTGAGACGTCTACACACTGAATTGAACGGGGGGGTGAAGGCGTCCTTCAATATGTTCAGCAAATGAACAGTAATCGTGCATTAAATGAGCAAAAGTGGGTTCTCTGTGGACGATGTGTTAATCATTAATATGCAGCTGTAGTTCACTTTAATAGTTTGGCCTTTTTAAAAAAAAAACAACTGATCACTCAAATGAATGTCAAAATAATATTCAAATTATATGATTATTTGTATAATTGATAGCCATGACACAAATACTGTGACTGGACGCATCCACTTCAAGAACGTCGTTGGCAACTGAGAAAATGACATTTAAAAAGCTAATTAACTGAGCAGTAAAATAAATACCAATTACATTATTAAGTAAATTAAGTAGTAAGTAGTGATTTCATGTATGTCAGTGTATTTGTTTGTGAACTGTTTCCAAATCTCCCTTTGAAGTTCAGTGTTATTTTTATTAAGACTTTCCTGTTACGTTTTACTGCATTCACGCTCGTATTTATTCTATTCTATTATGTTATATTGCGTCTTTACTGGCAAAGACACAATTACTGATGAGATCTACAGGTGTTTTGGCAAAGTACTGCAGCTACAGCCGGAGGTATTCCAGTTAAAATTTACAGAACAAATGCATTAACATCATCCTTGTCATGTTAGCAACCGAAAAGTCAGAAAACTCATTTTAAGTTCGGTGTTCTTTTCAGACAGCTTAGGTAAAGTGATTTATTTGGTATGAGCATTAATGCAATCTCTCAAAGCCAAAAAAACCTCCTGGAAACTCTTCATATGTACATAAAAAACAGGCTTGAAAAGGAAAATGAACGCTACTCCATCAGAACTCACAACTTTAGCAAACTGTATCACAAAATAAAAGTCCATAAATCTGCTCTGGTGTAACTCTCAAACAGAGAAACAGTACCTAGTACCACCTGTAGGCACTCTTCACAAACATTCCCTACAGCATACCAAGCCAACGCTTATATTTAATTAAATACTGAATCTGTCATTCATTCTTACTATATATTTTTACAAAGCAGAACAGTGGAGGCACAGTAAGATTAATCATTTTAAATAATTACAAAGCATGATTTTTTGTTATACTAACTACTGCACCTCCCCACTGATTCTCTGATTGTACTTTACAGAATATACAAAAAATGCTTGTCTGCACTCGCAGTAGCGTAACAGCAGGCTGTGTCTTCTGTTTAGGAATCTCTACAGAAAAGGGAATTTGGCGACTGAGGGAATTCACACTCCTTGACGACAGCGCGCTGTGTACTTAAGCCATACGAGTGTCTATTCTTCTGTAAAGGTGATGACGTCATACTGGATGCCTTGCTGCTGCATCTGCTCCAGCTGCTCGGGCGTGGCTTCTGTGGTGTACACTGTTTGAGCTTGGGCCATGGCTGCGTCGGCTACAGCTGGAAACAGAACAAACCCAAACTCACTAACATCATGTGGCTTTCACTGTGGATGTTCTGCTTAATTACATTAAGGTAAATCAATCCATATTAAGAAAACTTTAACAGTATTAAAAAAACTCCTCAATTTCTTTTGTAGCTTATCTTAAATACAAGTAAGAAAAAAGCCATAAAAGTAGAAGTTCTAGTTAAACTGTTTCCTGCTTAAATGGACCCTGTGGGAGGCATGTAGGCACGGTTTCATCTGTGGTAAACATGCCTACATGCCTCCTGCAGTGGTGCCACAGTAGTCTCTAGAGTGAGATTTTCAGATTTCAAGACTAGGACAATCCCCTTCTGATGATTTATACTGAAGGTAGAAGGAATTTTTACAAAACTGCTTTGGGGCACCCGATTGAACACAGGCTGTTTAAATTCCCTGCCCAAAGCAAACTGTTGTATTCAACTGATTCTGGTAGTAGCAGGCTACTATTTGAGTAGCTGGTGTTGTTATATTGGTGTTGTACTTTCACGTAACACAGTGATGTCAATTAAATGTTAAAGATTGTTGACTTGTGTGTGGCATTTATGGATCTTCACTGCTTAATGTATACGTAATTTAGAGGACTCCGAGACGTTCAGGGGAGAATTATTCTTGTGGAAAAAAAACATTGGAATATTTTGCTTAACAGCGACTTTAAAAAAAAATTCCATTCATTTTTCTCATAAAGCGCTAGAGTTGTGTATTTGTGCATGATTCTGATTACTACAAAATGAGGCATGACATGAGGTTTTAGGTTAACATTCAGCTTGCATAATTTGACCAAATGATTTATATCTGCTGGATAATGTGAATGCCTTGATTCATCCAAGAAAATGTGTGATTGGTCACGATGCTCTCAGCACACAGTAAAACATTCATGTTCGGTTAGATGCTCGTTTTCACAATGCAGATGTCTGCAATATTAGTACTGTGAAAACAGATATCACAATAATTTTGATGCTGCAAGCCCTACTGAGCAAGCTAGGCAACATTTTTCCATCATCATCATATTGTACGTATGGACTGATGGGGTAATCACTACCATAACATATCAATGGAAAAAAATAAAAGGTGAAAGGCGTACCGGTGACAGCAGAGTGAGCAGCAGCCTCGAGATCCTCAGGGCTGACTATCTGCTGCTCAGCACTGATGGGGAAGTACTGGATTTGCCCATCGTGAGTCAGAGCAATCTGTGCGCACGTGCACACACACACACACACACACACACACGCACGCACGCACGCACACGCACGCACACACAAGGGTGAACATTAGCTATTAGTTTGCTAACAGTGAGTTTGCTTAATATACACGGTGCTGTAGTTTTCTATAAAATCAACTGTTCCTTTCTTTACCTGCTGTTCCTGTAGAAATGTCCCATCATGCTCATATTGAATATGAGCAATTTGCCCATCTTCCATCTACAGAAGAAAAGATTTTTTAAGTAAGCATTTTATTCTCTGAAAATGCACCAACCACATTTATGACATTCACACATGGTCCTCTGTATTTGAAAAGGTGGAAATCTATTATTCATAGTGACTAACTTTTCTTATTTATGCTACTAAATAGTGTTTCAAACTTTCTTGGAAGGCTGGCCAGAACAGCATTTTAATGGCTTCAAATACTTGTTGTATTTCCAAATGAGCACCTGAATACTTTTTTCAAAATCACCCTTAAAAACAATAATATTTGTGTTTAGATTTATCTATAATTTTAAGTCTGTTACTGCAGTTATTACAAAATACACTGCTCAAAAAAAATAAAGGCAACACTTAAACAACACAATGGTGGGACCACAGACCACTTCTCAGTACCTTTCTGCTTTCTGGCTGATGTTTTGGTCACTTTTGAATGTTGGTGGTCTTTCACACTCGTGGTAGCAGGAGACGGACTCTACAACCCACACAAGTGGCTCAGGTAGTGCAGCTCATCCAGGATGGCACATCAATGCGAGCTGTGGCAAGAAGGTTTGCTGTGTCTGTCAGCGTCGTGTCCAGAGGCTGGAGGCGCTACCAGGAGACAGGCCAGTACACCAGGAGACGTGGAGGAGGCTGTAGGAGGGCAACAACCCAGCAGCAGGACCGCTACCTCCACCTTTGTGCAAGGAGGAACAGGAGGAGCTGCCAGAGCCCTGCAGAATGACCTCCAGCAGGCCACCAATGTGCATGTGTCTGCACAAACGGTTAGAAACCGACTCCATGAGGATGGTATGAGGGCCCGACGTCCACAGATGGGGGTTGTGCTCACAGCCCAACACCGTGCAGGACGCTTGGCATTTGCCAGAGAACACCAGGATTGGCAAATTCGCCACTGGCGCCCTGTGATCTTCACAGATGAAAGCAGGTTCACACTGAGCACATGTGACGGACGTGACAGAGTCTGGAGACGCCATGGAGAGCGATCTGCTGCCTGCAACATCCTTCAGCATGACCGGTTTGGCAGTGGGTCAGTAACGGTGTGGGGTGGCATTTCTTTGGAGGTCCGCACAGCCCTCCATGTGCTCGCCAGAGGTAGCCTGACTGCCATTAGGTACCGAGATGAGATCCTCAGACCCCTTGTGAGACCATATGCTGGTGCGGTTGGCCCTGGGTTCCTCCTAATGCAGGACAATGCTAGACCTCATGTGGCTGGAGTGTGTCAGCAGTTCCTGCAAGATGAAGGCATTGAAGCTATGGACCGGCCCGCCCGTTCCCCAGACCTGAATCCGATTGAGCACATCTGGGACATCATGTCTCGCTCCATCCACCAACGCCACGTTGCACCACAGACTGGCCAGGAGTTGGCGGATGCTTTAGTCCAGGTCTGGGAGGAGATCCCTCAGGAGACCATCCGCCACCTCATCAGGAGCTGCCCAGGCGTTGTAGGGAGGTCATACAGGCACGTGGAGGCCACACACAACACTGAGCCTCATTTTGACTTGTTTTAAGGACATCACATCAAAGTTGGATCAGCCTGTCGTGTGTTTTTCCACTTTAATTTTGTGTGTGACTCCAAATCCAGGCCTCCACTGGTTAATACGTTTGATTCCATTGATGATTTTTGTGATTTTGTTGTCAGCACATTCAACTTTGTACAGAACAAAGTACTGAATGAGAATATTTCATTCATTCAGATCTAGGATGTGTTATTTGAGTGTTCCCTTTATTTTTTTGAGCAGTGTATATATGCAGTAGACTACACCAGTGTATAAACAGTCAGGCTGAAACCCAGCTGCCCAGCTATATGTTGATACAGAAGGCAGGATTGTGGCCCTCTGACAAACATTTTTTTATGATTAGGGGTTACAATTATTTTGATGAGCAGCAAAATTTTTTTTTGGAAAGCAGCAGTGAGGGTGTCACAATCACTGAGCTGGGTTTAGTTGTAGATGAGCTCCAGAGAGTGGATTCAGAATTGAGAAGCTTTTGGGGCTACAAGCCTTTGTGAATGCAAGGAGAACCACCATGCACACAGCAGCAGAAGCAATGGGGTCTCATCTACAGTACTGTGTGAAAGTTTTAGGCGTCTAAGCAAATTTAAACAATTTACCTCAGCAGTGAGTTTATCACAATATATGTTAGAATAAAGTCGTATTCATAATTCAGATAAACAGAAAAACAATAAACAGTAACAAGAATTTCTCGGGTCCATATTTTTCCTGGACACCTTCACAGCCGCCACAGAGACTCGTTAATATCATCAATTACATCATGAGCTCAATTTACTGAGCACTGATTGGTCAAACCAGGAGCTGCTTTTTAACTACATATAATACTGGACTTCCTCGAGGAGGAGAGGCTTGGAGATGGGTAAACAAACACACTCACATCCAGAAAATCTGTGTGTGTGTGTGTGATATATACATCAATATTAATATGCTATACATTTTGTTTATTCTAATATTAACACTTTTCTCAGCAAATAAACACAAACTACAGAAATAAACAGATTTTGAAAATGTGCCTTGGGTGCCTCAGACTTTCGCTCAGTACTGTACATCCACAACTTGCCACAACAAACAAGACTGAGGCTCTGAGCACGAGTTTTTGCCCCTCCTTTAGCACAGACTAGTGGTACCTGGATAAAGATAACTATACTTACATACTGAGATGCCTCATCATGCTGTGCCATTTGCCAACATCTTATTGTTAATTTTGCACTGAACATTTGTATTATCATCTGATCATTTAAAGTGTCCTTTAACATGCTTGTTTTTTTCCCTGAGGCATCTTTTCTCTTTGGTTATGTGTAAAAAATTTTTGTGCTCTTTGGCAATATGATGTGGATGCCTAAAGGCCTTTGCTGATGAAATGCATCGCAGGTAAAGCTACAATTTTTGCTGCTTGAAGAAATAAGAAAGTCAACACTTCCGGATAATAAATCGTGTATAGAATACCACCATAACAAATAAATATTTGAGTATTCAAATAATTCAGGCCAGCCCTAAATAAAGTTTGACTGAGCCTTCCATTAGAGTGTACACTTGCCTGAATATGATTGCCATCGGACACCACTACATATTCCTGTGGGATCAAGTGCTGTACATCCTGAGAGATTATATACTGGACCTGAGTGACAGAAGAACGATGCAGAGATCAGTATGCTCATACTCACAGCACGTATTAAGATAGCCTTTGATATGACTTCTAAAAGCTTCTTTATGCCCATGAAGCACAAAACACAGATTTGCCATGGCAGAACCAACAGTCAATATGAAGGAACAAATATGGGACATCATCAATACCAGAATTGCCTAATTTTCTCACCACTGACATGGTAATTTATTAATAATTTAATAATTTAATAGTTTTTTCTAATGGCTTATATTGTTTTTTCTAGAAAAAAAAGTCGTCACTCATATCAAAGTAAAACTAAGAGCAGATGCAGAATTGTTCCACATCACTGCCTAAAACACTATATAGTAGATTATTAACACAGGCCAAAATCAGAGAATTATGATACTATAAAAAGACAACAGTACCTCTGCCACCTGATTGTCTGCTGTCATTAAGTGCTGCACAGTCTGGCCATCTACTGTGGTTATTTGCTGAATGTATGTAGCCTCCTCCTGAGACAGAAGACATTTATTCATACATGAATCATCAGAAAAAAAGCACAAGGTTTAATGCCTCAGATGATGTAAATGATCAAGGTCAGGAGATTTAAACCTGTTAGAATATATAGTGGTAACTGTGACTCTTTCATGATTCTATCCTCATAATCTTGATTGCATTAGTGGTAACAGTAACTGGAGTGGAGTGTGGATGGCTGTACCTGGTCTGAGAGAGCCTGCTCCTGCGCCACGATTATATGTTCTTGCTCCAAAGCCTGCTGCAGTTGTTCTGAACTGATTACAGTCTGACCAGCTTGCAAGGCTGTTACATGCACAGAACATAGAAAGGGCAGAAGCAATACAGTTATTTATATAATAACACAAGAACTCAGCAATGCTACCAAATAAATAAACGTCATATTTGGTTATTTGTACAGGGTGGACTTGAGCAATGGTTTCTACTAATAAGGGAAAATATGAATCTGTATGATGATAAACAGAAATCAGACTCATCAGTAGACTGCTGCATGTCAGTTATATTATACATTCACAGAGCTCACTCTGTAGAGTCGCCAGGGCCTCCTCGTCGCTGTTGACTATGATGGTCTGTTGGGAGCTGTTGGATCTGGGCTTGCGAGGGGGAGGATCCTGCATGTGCAGCCTCTCCATGTGGAATTTCAGATGGCCATTCCGGTTAAACCTGGGAAAAATGCACATGCATCAGAGACTTCCATTTTTAAATCAACCACTAAATGGCAGTTTAGTCAACACTTCCAACAGTTTCCCACTCTCATAACAACATAACTTGCATATTAGCTTAAAAGAAGTTACCATATAATTTAACTGAGTCACTACGTGTCTAACTAGGACTTTCAATTGTGTCTAGATTCAAACTGATTTCTGATATTCCATGCTTTAAAAATGTCTTGATTATACAAAGCTCAAATTATGACTTCTCTAACAAAATAGAAAAGGGTTTTAAAAATCTAGAACTGCTAATCAACTGCAGAAAAAATCTGTCATTTGACTATGCATGCACAGCATAAGCCCTGCCCATTCCTGCCTGCTTTACTGTGATAGGATACCCTCGGAAGAGACTAACAGAACGGACAATAGCATTTCAAATGGGATGTTCATGTAACAAGTCTTCAGAATCATATGCTTACGACTCAAGGGCTTAATCACTGAGGGCCTTGAGCAGGGAAACAGGCTTCTGGATCCTGATGCAAAACTGGCTGCACGTGAGTGTGTAGTGCAATTTTCCATTCCAGCAGCTTTACTGCCATTCTGGAATTGGCAAGTTTTTTTTAAATACACATATTAAGCTACCAGCAGCCCCTTCATTATCCTTGCCTTTAGCACACAGTTGGGTGACCTTTCCTACTTAGTAACACTATCCAAACATCAGTATCAACTAAAGACCTGATTTCTCACCTCTGTCCACAGACATCACAAGAGAAAGGTTTCTCGTTGGTATGGGTCATCATATGGCGTCGCAGGTCTTTTTTGTTTTTAGAAGCAAAGCTGCAGTGGGAGCATGTGTGTGGCCGCAGGTAGGCATGCTTGGCCATATGAGTCTATGAGCAATGGATGATAAATACAGCTCCATCACTTTTGATGTAGACACTGTCAGGTTAAGGAATCAAATATTTTTCTACACCAATACTTGTTCATACCATAAATGTACTGACTGTTGTTTTATTTTATAAGGGCACCTTGATGCAGAGAACGAGTCATATTCTTACCTTAACCTCTGGCCAAGAGTTAGCAGTGAATTCACAGTCGGGGCATTTGAACGTGTTGGGGTTCACATGTGCCCTCTTGTGGTTCTCCATGTCAGAACGGCCTTGAAAGGTCTCCATGCAAACCCTACAGGAAAAGCGCTTGGTGTTGAGCTGCTGGCTCTGGGAGGATGAACTCTGGGATGGAGAGCCTGGGGTCTCACTGCACAGCTACAGGGAAAGAGTTTCAACACAGAGAAGTATTGAAATCAAAACAAACAAAACAAACAAACAAAAAACTGAAGCTCTACCGGTCACATAACAGAGAATCAGCTGAACTCTAGATGCTCTCATTATAATTATTATAAAAATTATTTTTAAGTAATTGACAAAGCCTATGGGAAAATATTTTTGAAATCCAATTTACTATGGAAGTGCATGTTTCACAAAAATACTATGAACTCTATAAATGAATGCTAAAAATACACACTAGTAGTTTTCAATAAAATAGTAGGTAAATGATATGGTTACTCTAATACGCTATACAAACGGTTATATAAATAACTATTTTAATTAATAAGAAGCTGTAAAAAAAAAAGTAAATTCTAAATACCTGCACAGAGGTATATTAATATTAATAGCCAGAATTTCTTGCATTTCCAAAGTGATAATCACATCTTAAGGCTGATAAATTTAGTAAAGAACAGATAATTACAGTATATTATTTATCACTGAATAACTTTTTATTATCAAATTATGAATACAGCATCTTAAAGTATATTTGTGGTCTGATTTAGAGCATTTAAATCTGTATTGTATATAAAATAACAAAACTGTTGAAACAACCCTTTAAATGAAAACAAGATATATAAAAACATAAGAATGACATATTGTTCTAACCTCCACTTGCTGTAGAACCCCATCAGCCAAGCTGGAGCTCAGGTAAAACTTATTTTTGTTGTCTTTCAGTGGAGTAGAGATGGAGCCAGATTCACTGCTCACCTCTATGGCCTGATGATCACCTGAGCTGTCCTCCACACTGCTGCCAAACACACACACACACACACACACACACACGCAAATGTGTTAATATACAATCCCAATACAAAGACGCAAACAGTTCATTAACAATTTCAAAGACTGATGAGATCTGTAGGTCACTGCTTGACACCACAGGTTGCTACAATTTATGTTTTCTATGTAACAGCAGTGCTGGTGACGAGGGAAATGGTAATTACCAGTACCTATAAGCAGTTCCAGTGCTCTGAATCTCTTCAGCTGCCTGCTGCACCACACTGAACTCTCCTGCACTCTCAAAAGAGCTGACAGCAATCTGCGTAAACTCCTGGCCTCCTCCAGCTGCCTCCTCCTCAGTCACTGCTCCGGCCACGGTCTCAAACGCCTCCTGTACAAGTGTCTCCCCATTTTCAGACACGTGGAATGTCACGACTTTCTGAGGTTGCAGAGATGAACTGTGATCTGCGGACTCTGCTTCAGACCACGAGTCTGTTTCTAATGTCTTCACATCAGACTTCAACACAGCTACCTGTAAAGACCAGTAAATAAACATTAGACACTATGGAAGTGAATGAGACTGTGGTGGAATCAGTGCAACTAACTGATGGATTCTGAACTGGTTTGTTAGGTCTGTGCCACTGGTTTTTTTCAAAGTTTCTTTCATAATTCACTCATAAAGATGTAAATGATGTAATTCAGAACAGTCCATGGTGTTAATAGGTTCCACGGGGTTGCGATACAATGCAAATTCAACTATTTTATTTATTAACCAAAACAACCATTGAACCTACACATGTTTTCTGAGTTTATATATATATATATACATACACATGCTAAGAACGGTGAAATAATGGTAAATCTAGGGAAAATGGTTTCTTTGGGTACTCATTTACCTTACCTCTCAGCCAAGAAAAAGTTTTAGGCCAAAACCTTCTGAAAACTACCGTAAAACAATGTCTCAGGCATAAGGAAGTGTATTCATAACCATATCATGTAATTTTTTTTTTTAATCTTCAAGCAAAGGATGTCTGGTTCCTGTCAGCACTGCTGTGGGCAGTTCAGACTGTGTTTCTCAAGAACAGAGCATTTCACATCAAACTACTCTGAATGTCACTGTTTACATTTTTCCAATTTAATTTTTACAAATGGGTGAAACTGCTTGTTAACTTCTACAGCTGAGGCAAAAATCATTCAGAATCATTGGCAGAAACATTAGGACTGCAAAATATTAATAAAATACAAGCATTGTGATTATATACATATATACTGTGATTGAAAAATGCTTTGCAATGTATTAATATTGGTCAATCTATAATGTGATTTAATTAAAGACTGGGCTACATTATTTTACCCCAGAGAATTTACTTTTGCTAGATTACATACACTATATTTCCAAAAGTATTCAGTCACCCATCCAAATCACTGAATTCAGGTGTTCCAGTCTCTTCCATGGCCACAGGTGTATAAAGCCGAGCCCCTAGGCCTGCAGACTGCTTCTACAGACATTAGTGAAAGAATGGGTCGCTCTCAGGAGCTCAGAGAATTCCAGCGTGGTACCGTGATCGGACGCCACCTGTGCAGCAAGTCCAGTCGTGAAATTTCCTCACCACTAAATATTCCACAGTCCACTGTCAGTGGGATTATAACAAAGTGGAAGCGATTGGGAACGACAGCAGCTCAGCCACGAAGTGGTCAGCCACGTAAAATGACAGAGTGGTCAGCGGATACTGAGGGGCATATTGCGCAGAGGTCACCGACTTGTAGTCAATCACTACAGACCTCCAGGCAGATGAGCGAATACTTTTGGCAGTATAGTGTATATCTTCATTCATGCAACATCCACAGAAATAAATAACAGTGGGCAGAGGGCTTATTTTGCACAGTATCAGCATTGTTTGCATATATCAGTACTGTGAAGGTTAATATGGTGATAACAATGCATCTTTCAAAGTGTCATCTACAGTAAATAAGATCTAAATACCTCAGTAGTTTTGACTGTTTAAATAACTGATAGACCGCCCATTGTGCAGTACCTGGAGCGAGTTTCCCACTAACTCTCGGGCATTGCTCATGTTCAAGAGGAGGTCTAGAGCATGCTGGGCAGACAGGTCAGATGACTGTGCTACAAAGAATTACACAGAAAATGATAATTACACAATGTAAAAATGCATTAGTATTTAACAGCTCTCTGTGCAACAGTGAGAGTTCTCCAAACCTTGCTCATAGATGATGGTGGTGTTTCCCAGTGCATCCTGGGACACAGAAGCATTCCCCATGGGCTCCATTGTTTGGAGAGATAAAGGGTCCACTGATACCTGAGGGAAAAAGATAAAAGAAGATGTTCTATTGCTACAGAGTGGCCAAAATATGACATGGATAAAATAGTACATTGTGATTACATCGATTACCTGTACCTTACATTATACTATAAACGAGCGATGTGGACTGCGTTATTTTGACCAAAATAATTGACCTTGTCTTGAATCATTAAAACTCAGAACACTAATATAGAATGTCTCAGATTAGGATTAGGATGCTTACAGTACAGAACAAAAAGCCAATTTATTATAGAGCTGATTTGTATACTAAAGCCTTTTACTAAATCACACTGTAAATGCCAGTTTTGTGATGGTGATATGCATTGTGACCAGATGGCAACACAGCCCTAGGGATTATCCTTAGTCATTTCATTTCAGTGTGCAATGCAAAGTAACAGACATCGATGCGAGGACTTACGATGGTGCCCTGCAGCCCCTGGTTCTCATGCTGCTGTTTAAGCTCTTCAATCTGTTGCAGAGTGAAGAAGGGTCTCCTGCGGCGCCGCACCGGTTCCTCAGGATGGGCCTGGCTCCACGTTTCAAACTCCTCGGGGTGACGGCACTGCACATGCAGCCGCAGGTTCTTCCTGTGCTTGGTCATGAAGTGGCACATGTCACAGGAGAAGGGTTTCTCTCCTAAAAAACATGGAAAGATAAAGACAAGGGTCAGAAACCACTCATGAGGATTTATTTCAGCAAGTCTGCAGAACTTATTATGGATGCAGAGTGACTGGCTGTTGTGATGCAGGGACTGACATTCACAAAAATCACAAAGGACCATAGTTCTGAGCCAATATCCTGCCATCTCACTCAGCATCAGTGTTGTGGACAGCTACCACGTATTGTATCAGATAGGACTGGGAAAAGACTGTCAGCTCTGGCATTAAATGCACAGTCAACAAATAGAAGTTCATTCCCAATCAACATAATGTACTTGTGAACTTACATTTTCATGCATTTCCCTGTTCAATAAGAACCGTGCAATACTTAGCTACTATATGCTAGACACTAGGGTACCATACTAGAAATCACGCAGTAAAGCAGCACATTGCCTAGCCACTGCATATTACTAGTAGAGGCTGTCAACACTTCACTCAGCCATCTTCATGCTTTCTTAAACAATCTGGTCCAATCCTTCTTTTTCTTTCTTGTACAATCTGGTCCAAAAGAAAAACGTAACCATTGCTACATCTGTAGCAAGGATGTATTTCACTAAAAAACAAAGAAATCTTACCTATGTAACTTTTTATCTACAGCAAACTTCTGCCTATGACTGCCTATAGAAGGCAGTCATTACTGCCAGAGCGTGATGATTGATGGGCAAGCAGAACAGCTCATTGGCTGTTCGTGCTCACTGACATCATGGACCTACATGAGGTACCATTTTAAACTCCTATAACTCAAGTTTAAAAGCTCTTAAAAATAAAACAGCAGTATTTAAATATTTTATTATATTCATTGTTCAGGAAATGATTAGTCTTTACATTAAAATGTTTAAGCATTTATAAATTATGATTTTGCTCAACTGGTCCATATCAACCCATTCACATTGGACTCACTCGAGAGCAGAGTGGTAATTCTCCTCTCTACAAGTTCTCTAGTTATATGGCATATTTTGCACAATGCATGCTGAGTATGCATCCCTTTAAAAATGGGGTTTAAAGTGTCATCATGTGTTCAGCTCTTGCCAGGTCAAGACTTAATACTCCACCCTGAATCAACTTAACAAACTTCCTTAAGAATATTTAGTTTCAATTCCAAAAGCAAACACAACTAATGTGAAGACCAGGAGCTAAACTGTAAAAACAAAGTCGAATATCAAACACAGGATTCGCCATCAATACCTATGCAACAGGTTTTTCAAATGTCTTCACTGTGAATGCAGTGTGGATGCTTTACTCACCAGTGTGCTTGATAGCAATGTGGGACACTAGGAAATCCTCTTTGCTTGTGGAGTACTTGCAGTAGTCGCACTTGAAAGGCTTGTCGTTGGTGTGGGACAGTTGATGGTTCAGCAGTTGCTTCTTATCAGTGCATGTGACCTCGCAGAACTCACACTTAAACCTGACACACAAATAACAGCAGTTTAATAATGTAAACTCCTTTGAAATAGGCATTGGTAGTATGAAAAATAGAAGCAGAAATAAAAAAATATGAGGAGGGAAACTCACAAACTGTTTCCACAGTTTTGAATATGAGTGAGGAGATGCATTTTGAAAGTGTATCGTTTCTTAAAGGACTTTCCACACTGTAAAAGGAACAGAGTAACATTTATTTCCATCAGAAATGGCCAATTTTCCCAAGTTTGTAGCTTTGGAAAATAGCTAAAGACCAAACCGTACTGTGTAAAAGTCAGAGACCACCCTTCATTTATTTAATGTCCGGTCAAAGCAAACATTAAGTACAACTTATTTATTTTACAGCAGATATTTCTGAGGAGATCAGAGAAGGTATCCACTTTCATAAGGAACAGGGAAAATAAAAATAAATAAATAAATGGGGAAAAACAGGCTTTAAAAACTGGATCCAAATTGGATTTTAAAAAATGATTAAACATTACAGAGAATGGCAAAAGGTGGACAAAACATACAGACAAAAATATTATATTTAGTTTTTGAGACGTCTGTGCAATTTCTGTTGTATATGTATATTTTCTGCTTCTTAATAAATAAATAAACAAACAAATAAATACTTATTGGTGTTTGCCTAGAAATTAAGCAACTTAAGGGTGGTCTCTGACATTTGCACAGTACTCTATACTGTTGAAAGTCTGTTTAAAATCTCTTATGCTTTAATTTTCTAATACCAGTGTGTCATATTCTCAGCTCCCAGAGTATTTCAGGGTTGTTGTTCTTTGGTATTTTTAAAAAACTGAGCCTTGCTAAGCCACTAGAAATTTCTAGCCCATCTCTTGTGCTCATACCTTATCACACATGTGTGGTTTCTCTGTGCTGTGTGTCTTCATGTGCTGGGTGAGGCGTTTCTGCATGGGGTACACACGGTGGCAGATAGGGCATGGGAACTCTGACACTTTCGGAATCTGAAAAGTATCATCACAAGCCTGCTGTCGCATGAAAAGCTGATACATGCCAAACTGAACAGGTTTCAACACTTTGTAAATTAAGGTGACACGAATTTGAGAAAAGGATTGTGGCAAAATCTCTCATATTCCTGTATGTTCATTTGTAAAATACAGAGACACAAACTGCTATTTATCAGATTCAAAGTTGCTCTGATTTGAGGATTTGATGTTGCACAAGTGCTCATATTATGATGTGATGATGCACTGCCATATTTTAGCAAACCTAAGAAATAAGAAGTCTTACCACGTCTGTCTTCCTCCTCCTGTGGTGAGAAAGACAGAATAAAAGAGCATTTTAATCCAACAATAAACTTTTTTTACCTAACTGTTAATAAGCTGTGGAATATGAGATTCTGTTTCTTGTGCTGTTTCTTGTGCTGATTCTTGACACTGATTCTAAAGCTAATATTTATAATTCAGTAGATTTTTAAATGCTCCATTCAATCTTACTTGTCTTTATTGTGAACAGCAGAATGTCGGATCACGTCCTTCTTGTAGACACTTGAGTAATCACATGTGTCACACTTATATGGTTTGGTACCCTGGTGGTTGAACATGTGCTCCTATAACATATGGAAGAGGGACTTGATTCAGGTTCAGTAGAAGGCTGGACCTCTCTGAATATGTTTCCAAGTCTAAAGTTACTACGGCGTAGCTCATGCAGACTCACAATGCAGATTGAAATATGTTAAAGGAAACACAAAAATACTTTACATTTTTTTTCTAAAGTATATTTATTTAAAGTCTAACAAATGAATAACAACTTGTTCTCAAAACAGTATATACACTGTAACCAATTTGCCTCTATTGTTTATCACCACTTTTCAAAATTTGCATTCCTGACATTTTTTCCATTGATTTAAACAGGAATGAATTTATGAAGATATTTATCTAGATTCTTTTCAACCTATTTACCTTAAGGGAAGACCAACGCTTGCAGCGGTAGCTGCATTGGAGGCACTTGAAACGTTCAGGGTCGCTGCCCTCATGAGAATCCACATGAAATCGGAGGTCTTCTTGAGACAGAAAGCGTGATCCACAGATCCAGCAGTTATGAGGTCTCAGCAGGGGTTTGAGGGATTTATAGTACTTGCTTTAAAAACAAAGAAAGAACATCAACTGCAAACATCATTGAAGAAAAATATGATGCCGTTATTAGTTTTCAAACCAAGCTGATGACTTATTTTCAAAATCAGAATCTAAATATGCAAAAAGCACTTCTTTTTTTTTTTTTTTTTTAAACCTGTCATGTCTGGCCATTTTTGCAATCGGAATGGTAATCCGAATGTACTGATGTACCAAACATATTTGTTTTCACAAGAAAAAGCTCTATAGGTTACTAAAGCCTATTCTTGTTAAAGTTTTTATTTTATTTGTTTGGCCAGGCCTGACAGGCAATAAAAAAGAGGACAGGAAAGAAAGAGAAGAAGGGAGGAGAAAAAAAAAAAAAATAAAATAAAAATAATAATAATAATAAATCATAATAATGATAATTAAGTAAGTAAATAAATAAATAGGAAAAAAAAAATAATAATAATAATAAAAAAAAGAGAGAAAAAACAAATAAAATAAGTAAATAAACAGACAACTAAATAAAAATAAATTCGTTTCTATGTTTAATTCACTTATATCACCTAAAATGCACAGTTTTGGTGAGGCTTGGATATCACAATGGAACCATGTGGATAAGTCTTCACATATTGTCTGCCAAAATCTCTGAACAGGCATGCAAGACCATATAGCATGCATATAATTTTCAATATAATTACCTGTGCAGTTAGTGCATATATTTGTTTCTCTGAGGCCCATTTGGAACATTCTGTGCCCTGTATAATGTATTCTATGGAGAGTTTTGTATTGTATAAGTTGTAAATTTGGATTTTTAGTCATTTTAAAAGTATTTAGACATATCTGTGTCCAGAAATTTTCATCCGGGATGATGGAAAGATCTCTCTCCCATTTTGTAATTGGAAGGGATATTGAATCATTAATTTTTAATAATAATTTGTATATTTTTGATAACAGTTTAGGGGTATAGAGGTTTAGAAAGTCTGTTATCCACACAGGGATTTCTAGATTTAGATTACTTAGATTAAATCTTGCCTGTATGATGGACCTCAATTGGTGATATTCCAGAAATTTGCTACTGCTAATTTCATATTTTAAAATAAGATCTTCAAATGAAATAAAGGTCCCATCATGAATAACATGTTCTAAATTATTTATTCCTTTTTCTTGCCATTCTGAAAAATTCAGTACTGTCTTTTTCCGACATATATCGGGATTGTTCCAAATGGGTGTTAATTTACAAGGGATTAGTGAAGATTTAGCCATCTTTAAGAATTCCCACCAGGCTATCAGGGTGGTGCTTATTGTAAGGCTTTTAAAGCAATTGTAATGTTTAATGCTGGAGCTAATGAGAGGTAAGTCAGATATTTTCAATTTCCCACAGAGTGTTTGTTCCAGATCCAGCCATGGACTGTCTGAGCGGTTTGATTTCATCCACCTTGAAACATACTGTAGTCTATTGGCTAAAAAATAGTGATAAAAATTTGGTAGTTCTAGACCACCGCTGCATTTTAGCTTTTGTAAAGTCTTCAAGCTTATTCTAGATGTTTTACTTTTCCATAAAAATTTAGAAATATATGAGTCTAGCGACTTAAACCAAGCAATAGAAGGTTTATTAGGGATCATTAAGAACAGATAATTTACTTTAGGCAGAATCATCATTTTTATTGTGGCAACTCTCCCCATGAGAGATATAGGTAGAGAGTTCCAACGTGTGAGATCGTCCTCTATTGTTTTTAGTAAAGGAATATGGTTCAGTCGTACCAGATCTAACAGCCTGGGAGAAAAATTTATACCTAGATATCTAATGTTGCCCGACTGTAGTGATGTAGGTATGATGTTCTGAAATTTACAATTCAGAGGCAAAACTGTTGATTTACTCCAATTAATGGAGTAATCTGATACAGATGAGAACTTATCTATAAGTGTGATTGTCTTTAGAAGAGCGGTTTGTGAGTTCCCGAGGAAAAGTAATACATCATCAGCATAAAGGCTTATTTTATGGTCTGTATTTTCTGTTTGGATTCCTTTGATATTTAAATTCTGTCGGATTTTTGCTGCTAGTGGCTCAATGAAGATGATAAACATTGAGGGAGAGAGTGGGCAACCTTGTCTAGTTCCCCTCTGCAGACTGAAGCTTTGTGAGATAAGATCATTTGTCCTAACCCGTGCATTTGGAGAGCTGTATAATGTTTCGATCCAGTTTATAAAGGATGGGCCAAATCCAAATTTATGTAGAACTGCTAACAAAAATTTCCAATTTACCCTGTCGAATGCTTTCTCTGCATCTAAAGAGACGACTATTTTTTCTAATTTGTTAATGGAACAGTAGTCTATTATATTTATTAGTCGGCGTGTGTTATCGGCCGAGTGCCGGCCCTTGATAAAACCTGTTTGGTCCGAATGTGTAATATATGGAGTGATTTTTTCTAACCTTCTTGCGAGAACTTTGCAAATAATTTTAAGGTCTACATTAATAAGAGAGATTGGGCGATAGCTAGATGGAAGTGTTGGGTCTTTGCCTGGTTTAAGAAGCAGGCTAATGTTGGCAGAGTTCATGTTTGGGGAGATTGTGTGGTTATTCTTGATTTGAGTCACCATCCTGAAAAAAGTAGGTTCTAACACAGGCCAGAATTCTTTATAGAATTCTGCTGGGAACCCGTCTGGGCCTGGGGCTTTATTATTTGGAAGGTGCTGTATTGCCTTATAGAATTCAGATGATGAAAACGGTGAATCAAGAGTTGTAATCTGATCCTCATTTAATTTAGGTAGATTTATATCATTAAGAAATTCTTCAATTTCAGCATCAGATGGATTAATCTGTGATGAGTATAAGGCTTCATAAAAGTCTTTAAAGGAGTTATTTATTTGTTGTGGGTCATGAGTAATATTACCAACCGAGTCTTTAATAGAGTGAATAGCTGTTTTTTCTTTATTCAGTTTTAACTGATTGGCCAGGAATTTTCCAGATTTATTTCCATGTTCAAAGTTTTCCAGACGCAACCTCTGCAACATAAATTGTGTCTTCTTATCAAGTATTTCATTTAATTCCAATTGAAGTTTCCTCAGGCTGTTAATTATATTTTCTTGTGGTGATGCAGCATAGGCATTTTCTAAAGATTTAATTTTCTGTTCCAATTCTAATATAAGTGTTTTTTCTTTATTTTTCTTATGTGCGCAGTAAGAAATTATTTTACCCCGCATTACTGCCTTTCCTGCTTCCCATAGAACACATGGCGATATTTCCGGCAGATTATTTTGTTCTAAGTATATAGCCCACTCTCGTTTAAAATAATTAATGAAATCTTGTTCTTTAAGTAATGATGTATTAAATCTCCAGTTCCTAGTTGGTGGTGTAACTCGTTTCTGTGTCAGAGACACAGATACAGGTGCGTGATCACTAATAGTGATCGGATGTATCTGAGTGTCTGTGATTTCCGTCATCATGGAGCTACTGACTAAAAAGTAATCCAAGCGGGAGTGGGAGTGATGTACTTGTGAGAAAAAACTATAATCTCTCAGAGTGGGGTGATGTGAGCGCCAAGCATCGCAAAGACCAAAATCCTTCATGTATTGTTTAAGAATGTCTGCAGACTGCCAGTTTCTTTGACTCACTGCTGTACTGAGCCTGTCAATCTCTGCATTAAGTACCAGGTTGAAGTCCCCTCCTATTACAATTGTGGTATCAGAGTGATCAGCAAGTGAGGTGAAGAAGGTATGAAAGAAGGAGGGATCATCAACATTTGGTCCATATATACTGGCAATACATAAATCTATATTCTGAATAGATAGATTAAGTATTATAAATCTGCCTTCGGGGTCTGACATCGTGTTTCTAATAGAGAAGTTTATCCTTTTGTTAATTAATATAGCTAAAAGCAAAAAAAAATATTCTAAAAATAGCAAAAAGCACTTCTGAGGACACTTACTTCCGGTTTATATACTTTTTATACTTTTTGCGTAGGAAACGTTTTGATGGCCGTCCTCGCTTCCTTGGGAAAAACTCCTCATCCTCTCGCCCGGTGTTTGATGAGGGGTCTTTATTTTCTGAATCTGATTGGCTGACACCTGGCTCTGCAGCACAGTCATTGGACAGTGAGGCATTTCCATTCTCCAGCCCAGAGGAAGTGGCCTCTTCAGGAGCCTGAGGGTCTGTTGTATTGCTTATCTGAGACCCTGGTGCTGCCACAGCTGCTGCAGAGAAGATATAGAAAAGATTTAGTTCATTTTAAAGAGTATATAAATATATGTATATAAAGAGTATATATTTAGTTCATTATAAAAGACTTTATGACTTTATAACTATAAAAAGCTTGTAACTCTAAACATGGAGTATGTTTACAGGGAATGTCCTGCCCTGTCATTAAAATAACCAATCAGCTTGCTGATTAAACTGCAAGTGTGAAAAGCGCCCCTCAGTTGTGGAGATCTGCGCAAGTAAAACTGTGTGTTTACATAGTTATGTGAAAATATGGCACAGCATTTCTGGAATAAAGTTTCTGATTTACAGAAAAAACTCATGATAAATCTAAATCTTTCACTTTCACTTTAAAATGAATTAAAAGTACCTTTAAAATGCAAAAAAAAGTAAGTATTTCTACACAAGTCCACACCTGTCATGTCACCAAACACACTAACTGCATTTTAGCTGCAGTTTAACCAATATAAACACCTACCAATACAAACACGTTAGCTCAGCAGCTCAGAAAATGAGACCAAGTCTTAATGAACTTGCAGCAGAGAAAGGATGCCAGGTGTCTAATATAAGCAAATATGTAGGTTTAAAAGACTGAGCTCCTGGGGACATTTCAATTTTAAATATTTCAAATATTCATGTAATATTTCACTGTCTACTGCTAAGTGCCTATATTTTACTGTTGAAGTTTAATAAACCATGGTCAGATCAGTTTGCAGCACAAAAAACATTTTTGTCTCTGGCCCATGGATTTGTTGAGAGTTTTAATATGACCCCTTTAGTGGTTGAGTTTGACACCCCTGCTTTACAGGACATATTTTGTCAGTAAAAGTGATGTATGTGTCACTATGTGTATTTAGTCTGAGGTGTTGTTTATTCAGTATGGCACAAGGGGTGTTGATTCACTGGATATTGCTAGTTACTGCTGTTTGAGAATGTTACATTTGGGACTTTCTATCTACAAGCATAAACAGACTAAAATTTATGACTTTCAATTTGTATCTATAAATGAGATATGAAGGCATGAGAGCTAACATGGTATACTCCAATAATCTGCTGTTGTTTACCTGACTGACCTGTGTAACTCTGGGGAAAAAGGAATTTGCGAGGTGGGCCCACCATCCTGCGAGGTCGTTTCCGTGAAGAAGAGAAGGAAGAGGACGAACAGGAGGGAGGGGCTGGCCGATGTGGAGGTGGTCTTGCCCTGAGCTGTTCGTCTGCAGGGTTATAGTCACTGTCACCTGAAAAACACAGCAAAAGAAATACAGAAATTGGGTAAGACTGTGTACAATCAAGCAAGTATAGAACGCTCTACGTGTGCAGAAAGCAAGCTCTTGATCTCAAAATAAAGAAAAAATAAAAAATAAAAAATTAAATCACCAACCTTCAGGATCATCAATGGCACCTGCATCAACAATGTCATCTTCCTCCTCTGGTGGCTCTTCTTTCTTCACCTCTGACACTGATGCTGATTCTGATACTTGTCGTGCCAGCGTCTCTGCCTTTCTTGGTCTTCCCCGCCCTCGCTTTTTAGGAGGATCACCTGAATGTTAAAGAGAGCAGACAGTGATGAAGTAGCCACATTTCTCTTCTCCTAAGGTCTTACTGATGCTTTTGTATAGACCATAACTCCATCCATCCATCCATTATCTTCCGCTTCTCCGGGGTTCGGGTCTCGGGGGCAGCACCCTAAGCAATGAGGCCCAGACCTCCCTTTCCCCAGCCACTTCCACTAGCTCCCCGGGGGGATTCCGAGGTGCTCCCAGGCCAGCTGGGTGATATAGTTACGCCAGCGTGTCCTGCGTCTCCCCCGGGGTCCCGAGGGAGGCGTCCAGGAGGCATCCTGACCAGATGCCTGAACCACCTCAGCTGGCTCCTCTCGACGTGAAGAAGCAGCGGCTCTACTCCGAGTCCCTCCCGGTTGACCGAACTTCTCACCCTATCTCTAAGGGAGAGTCCAGCCACCCTGCGGAGGAAACTCATTTCGGCCGCTTGTATTCGCGATCTTGTTCTTTCGGTCATTACCCAAAGCTCATGACCATAGGTGAGGGTGGGAACGTAGATCGACCGGTAAATCGAGAGCCTTGCCTTATGGCTCAGCTCTTTCTTTACCACAACAGACCGGTAAAGAGCCCGCATCACTGCTGACCCAGCACTGATCCGCCTGTCAATCTCCCGCTCCCTTGTACCATCACTCGTGAACAAGACCCCGAGATACTTGAACTCCTCCACTTGAGGCAAGAGCTCATCCCCGACCCAGAGAGGGCTCTCCACCCTTTCCCGCGTGAGAACCATGGCCTCGGATTTGGAGGTACTGATCCTCATCCCGGCCGCTTCACACTCGGCTGCAAACCGATCCAGCGAAAGCTGAAGTTCACGGCCTGATGTCCCCAATAGGACCACATCATCTGCAAACAGCAGCGATGTGACCCTGAGGTCACCAAACCGGACACCCTCCATCCCTTGACTGCGCCTAGAAATTCTATCCATAAAAATTATGAATAGAATCGGTGACAAAGGGCAGCCCTGATGGAGTCCAACTCACTGGGAACGAGTCTGACTTACTGCCGGCCATGCGAACCAAACTCCAGCTTTGTTTGTACAGGGCCTGAATGGCTCGTAGCAAAGAGCCATGTACCCCGTACTCCCGAAGCACCTCCCACAGAATACCCCGGGGAACACAGTCGAATGCCTTCTCCAGATCCACAAAGCACATGTGGGCTGGTTGGGCAAACTCCCATGCACCCTCCAGAATCCTGGAGAGGGTGAAGAGTTG
Organism: Pygocentrus nattereri; assembly: GCF_015220715.1. Classification (NCBI taxonomy): domain Eukaryota; kingdom Metazoa; phylum Chordata; class Actinopteri; order Characiformes; family Serrasalmidae; genus Pygocentrus; species Pygocentrus nattereri. The sequence continues at coordinate 26,970,416 of NC_051238.1, read as the reverse complement.
GTCCAGTGTTCCATGACCAGGGCGGAACCCACACTGCTCCTCCTGAATCTGAGGTTCGACTATAAGCCAGACTCTCTTCTCCAGTACCCCTGCATAGACCTTACCAGGGAGGCTGAGGAGTGTGATTCCCCTGTAGTTGGAACACACCCTCCGGTCCCCCTTTTTTAAAAAGAGGCACCACCACCCCAGTCTGCCAATCCAGTGGCACCACCCTCGATGTCCACGCAATGTTGAAAAGGCGTGTCAGCCAAGACAGCCCCACAACATCCAGAGCCTTGAGGAACTCAGGACGGATCTCATCCACCCCTGGAGCCTTGCCAGCAAGGAGCTTCTTAACTACCTTAGCGAGGGAAGCTACCCTCTCGTCCACTGGAGAAAACCCCAACATACAGGCACAGAGTCGAGGGGTTATGAGAAAGCCCACACCTGCCCGCCGCCTCTCACCATGGGCAACCCCAGAAAAGAATAAAGTCCAGCCCCTCTCAAGGAGATTGGACCCAGAGCCCAAGCTGTGTGTTGAGGTGAGCCCGACTATATCTAGCCGGTATCTCTCAACCATATACTATATAATCTATAGACCATAACTCCTTTTAGTTTAAAAATCTTAATAACATCATAGCATGGAAGAAGACATAATAGCAGTCACAATTTTCTTTTCTACTTTTTTCCAGGATTCTTATCTAACATTTGAACTACCTTAGATATTTTCTACTGTGGTCAGTTTTTGAATAAAATGTTGCCAATATACACTGAGTGGCCACTTTATAAAATACACCTGCCTGTATCTACACTCACTGTTCATTTTATCAGCTCCACTTACTATATAGGTGCACTTTATAGTTCTACAATTACAGACTGTACACCATCTATTTCTCTGCATACTTTCTTAGCCCCCTTTTACCCTGTTCTTCAATGGTCAGGACTCCCACAGGACCACCACAGCAAAACTTAACAAGATTTATTGTATTAAAAAAAAAAAAAATAGGTGATATCCTGTGACATCCTGCTAATGAGAAGAGTTGATTAGTCAAACCAGGTATTTTATACATATATATTTTTACTAGGAATTTAGTGTTTTCTCTAAGCAAAAATCATTTACTGCCCGGATAAACAATACTTTAAATATAATTTTCTCCTGTATCTAAGACTTTTGCAAACTAACATATGTCTAAATCATCTTTCTGTACATATTGTAGATACTGTAGACAATACTTTATAAACGCACACTTCATAATCTATAATGTGCCTGTACATAACACTAATTCCACTTATTGTATGTCATGTTTATTTTGTGTGTTATGTAGCTTTTGTACATTTTATGAATTTTTGTTGGAACTTATGTTGACTTACATCTTTAACTGTTTAATATATGGTCATATGCAAAGATTGAAACACCCTCAGTGTAATTATCTAGGTGAAAATAAGTTAAGACATAACTACAGCAGGGGTGTCGAACTCAACTCAAGCTAAAAGGGCCTTATTAAAAAATCTCAACAAATCCATGGGGCAGAGAACATCTGACACTTCCTGTTACCTCTGCTGTCTGTCCAACTCTCCGGTGTTTCCTTTTTGTAATGGAAACTTACTGTGGTGTTCTTTTGATTGTGGCTACAGCTGTCTTGAAATTCCATGTTCACTTTTAGCAAACTAGGTGTTTTTGTTTCTGGCTGGCTAAGTGTTTATATTGGTTGGACTGCTGCTAAAACACTAGTGTGACTGGTGATGTGACCAGTCTGGTAGGGTGGTGGTGTAACCGCTGTCCCATAGATTGTCATGTTGCTATAAAAAAGACATAAAATATGAAAAGTATCATAAGATAGGCCACATTTGAAATCTATTTTTCCCCAAAAATTGTGCACTAAAACGTGCATTAGTCTGCTTTCTGTATTAGATCTGTACTGGCTATTATTTTTAATTTAATTTACCTTAATTCGTTTATTTATTTAAAAAAATAAAATGTGTAATTTGACCAGTGCCAGCAACATTTTTGCACACAAATATATATTTAAATGGCACAACTTTACCTGCAAATTATATATGATCACTTTCTTACTATACTATATAGACCATAACATTATGACCACCTCCTTGTTTCTACGCTCATTGTCTATTTTATCAGCTCCACTTACTGTATAGGTGCACTTCGTATTTCTACAGTTACAGACTGTAGTCCCTGCTGTGTCTGATCCACTCAGACCAGATCAATTAGACCACTCAACACACACTAACACACCTCCACCACGTCAGTGTTACTGCAGTGCTGAGAATGACCCACCACCTCATACAGTACTTGCTCTGTGAGGGTCCATGGGGGTCCTGACCACTGAAGAACAGGGTAACAGAGTATCAGAGAAACAGATGGACTACAGTCTGTTATTGTAGAACTACAGAGTGCAGCTATACAGTAAGTGGAGCTGGTAAAATGGACAAAGAGCGTAGAAACAAGGACATAAATAAGGTCATAATGTTATGTCTGACCGGTGTAAATGTGAATATACCTAAAATTCCTTATTTTCATAGTATGTTTTGTACTGTCTATTATATATTATGGTCAAATTTTAAGCTTATATTTTTATTAAAATTCAGAAGATTGAGAAATTCCTTGTACATCTTGTACTTGACCAATTAAAAAATCTGACTCCTTACTACTATCTCTACTCCTTACCAGGAGGTTTGAAGTGTCGGTCTCTCATGTGATTAATAAGCGTATCTTTGGACACACTTTTATATGGGCACATCTTGCACTTGAATTGCTGCACAATCACCACTTCCATCATCTCTTCCAGTTCGGCCAGATCAGGAGCTCTCTCCCCCGGCCCAGCTGCCACCCCTGACTCCACCACAGCCACGTCGTCCTCCTGGGGTCCTGCTGACCCGCCTGGCTCTGGGGACCACTGTGGCACTGCCTCAGGTTCAGGATGGGCAGAGTACGTCCCACTGCTGCTGATGTACGGGCCGGCCTGGCTTTCATTGCACTCCATCTGGTCTGGCAGCTGGGAACCGGCTGTGTCGGCCAGTGAATGCTGAACAGCACCATCATCTGCATATAGCGAGTCCTGGGCCATGTAGGAGTGCTGTGGTTCTTCTGCTGCATTACTGTCTTGCTCTGAGGCAGAAACACGTTCAGTATAGCGGTGACTTGGCTCACCATCATCAACACTGCTGTCAATGTATCGAGAGTGCTGGGGCTGCTCGTGTCCATCCTCAGGCAGATAGCTTTCACTACATTCCACTACGTAGCGCCTCTGAGGGCTGCTGTCTGCGCCGCTGCATTCAGCCACATAACCATTCACTGCATAGTCTGCGAACCGGGACTGGCGAGGTGTCTCATCCGCTTCTGCTCTAGAGCACTCGATGTACCGAGCCTCGCCAGTCTGGTCTGGGTCATCGCCTCCTCCTCCACATTCTACATACTGCGAGTGTTGGGGCTGGTCAGGCCGGCTGCTGCTGCTGCTCCCATCCTCGTGTTCAGGGTAGCTGGAGTGTCCGGGTTGGTCAGGCTGGTCAGGCTCTAGACTGCCCTGCAGGCCCTCTGATAGGTCAGCCTGATCCAGGCAGGTGGAGGTGGGCCCATCAGCTAAGGCTTCGATGGCAATGCGGCTAGATAGTGCTGAGGAAGACATCTGAGCAACCATAGGAGCTCCTATAGACAGAAGATGACATAATAGCTGTTATGCTGCTTTTCTTAAGTTTCAATTTTCCTTGATATTCCGAGACACAAGTTGTATAACGTCAAACTACCCTGAATCATTTTGTTTATCTTAATGATTGAGTTATGGAGAAATGTTAAATATTCTGTGGAAGTCCTCTTTAACTAACATCCAGGGTAACTGACCATAATGTCCCAAAAGAGTCTTAGAGTTTATTTACATAAGATGGATTCATCCAAGCTGCTGGGACCTTGTTAATATGAAAAAATGGCCATATATCCAGCATTATTGACAGACGAACTTTGCTCACCATCATCTGGTCCTTGCAGGATCAAGTACTGTGTGGCTTCAGCACTATCGTCTTCTGCGCTGGTAACTGCTATACATCCTGTAAAACATTTCAAGACATTTGTTTACATTTTGAGATATTTCCATACCAAAAGGAAATACATTCATTGCTGTATGTCATTATTATTACATAGAAGAGTAACGTGACCTATTCTATTATTAATATCATAGAAAATAATATATTTTTTCCCCACCATTCATTATATCAGGCCCGATGGTGGACTCGATTATCTTGTCAATGGCAGAGCCCAGGTCTGAGGATGTTGATGCTGTTGAGTCAGACACCATCATCCCTCCCTCAGATACAGCACTAGAGTGCACTAGGACCTGAGCAGACTCGGACACCAGGACAGACTGGGTCACCGTGGAGACGCTGGAGACGCTGGTTGACTGGGCAACAGAGGAGGAATCTGGGAGATGGATCCCATGCACATCTGTACTGGAGCTTGTTTCTGGGATAAAAACCTGCAGCAACATCAAGCCAGCAGTCAAGCAAAAAAGTAAAAGTTTGAATGTGATAGCAATATTTTGCTATACAGATAAATGGCATGAATTACATAAATGGCTTTTCCTACCACAAGGCCTTCTGAACTCTGTCCAACGTGGCAGTCAGACTCTGGTGCCAGAGCTGGCATTGTGGCCGTGTCGCTGCTGTCGGCAGACATGGCCTCTGACGACTCCATGCCCATTCCACTCTCAGACGGCTCCTCCATCCCTGAATGGCCCACATCACTGCTGCTCTCCACTTCAATCTCCTCTGAATCCATGCGAGTTCTTTGAGTGAGACTGTCCTTGCTTGGACAGTGTCTATATAGAGTAAATTAAACATGTATATTAAATAAAAATATTAAATTTGCACATTTACATTTAAGTACATTTCACATTTACAGGCCTTTTGAGGACTCAAGGGGAATTCCACCAATTTATCAAAATTTCTGTATAACTCAAACACTGAGTAATTAAAGTTAAGCAGAGTGGTTTGACATGAAATGGTGAACTGTGAACATTTCTGACACGGATTTCTGAACAGTGGTGGTGGCAGAGACCAGGAGTTCTGTTCTCTATAACGTAACTTTTTTGTTTACCATCCAAAACAGCCAATGAACCTAAAACTCTTCTGAGTTTTTACATGCAATGTTAATAGGGTCGCCACAGGACTTCTTGGACTGGCCAGAAAAAAATATATATATATAGTTTCTTAGTGAATAAATGGTGTGTGTGTGTGTGTGTGTGTGTGTGTGTGTGTGTGTGTGTGTGTATATATATATATATATATATATATATATATATATATACATACATACATACATACATACATACAAACAAACAAACAAACAAACATATGCTCAAAAAAATAAAGGGAACACTTAAACAACACAATATAACTCCAAGAACAGACAACAGGTGGAAATTACTGGCAATTAGCAAGACACACTCAGTAAAGGAGTGGTTCTGCAGGTGGGGACCACAGACCACTTCTCAGTACCTTTCTGCTTTCTGGCTGATGTTTTGGTCACTTTTGAATGTTGGTGGTGCTTTCACACTCGTGGTAGCAGGAGACGGACTCTACAACCCACACAAGCAGCTCAGGTAGTGCAGCTCGTCCAGGATGGCACATCAATGCGAGCTGTGGCAAGAAGGTTTGCTGCGTCTGTCAGTATAGTGTCCAGAGGCTGGAGGTGCCACCAGGAGACGTGGAGGAGGCCGTAGGAGGGCAACAACCCAGCAGCAGGACCGCTACCTCCGCCTTTGTGCAAGGAGGGACAGGAGGAGCTGCCAGAGCCCTGCAGAATGACCTCCAGCAGGCCACCAATGTGCATGTGTCTGCACAAACGGTTAGAAACCGACTCCATGAGGATGGTACGAGGGCCCGACGTCCACAGATGGGGGTTGTGCTCACAGCCCAACACCGTGCAGGACGCTTGGCATTTGCCAGAGAACACCAGGATTGGCAAATTGGCCACTGGCGCCCTGTGATCTTCACAGATGAAAGCAGGTTCACACTGAGCACATGTGACAGACGTGACAGAGTCTGGAGACGCCGTGGAGAGCGATCTGCTGCCTGCAACATCCTTCAGCATGACCGGTTTGGCAGTGGGTCAGTAATGGTGTGGGGTGGCATTTCTTTGGAGGGCCGCTCAGCCGTCCATGTGCTCGCCAGAGGTAGCCTGACTGCCATTAGGTACCAAGATGAGATCCTCACACCCCTTGTGAGACCATATGCTGGTGCGGTTGGCCCTGGGTTCCTCCTAATGCAGGACAATGCTAGACCTCATGTGGCTGGAGTGTGTCAGCAGTTCCTGCAAGATGAAGGCATTGAAGCTCTGGACCGGCCCGCCCGTTCCCCAGACCTGAATCCGATTAAACATCTGGGACACGTCTCGCTCCATCCACCAACGCCACGTTGCACCACAGACTGGCCAGGAGTTGGCGGATGCTTTAGTCCAGGTCTGGGAGGAGATCCCTCAGGAGACCATCCGCCACCTCATCAGGAGCTGCCCAGGCGTTGTAGGGAGGTCATACAGGCACGTGGAGGCCACACACACTACTGAGCCTCATTCTGACTTGTTTTAAGGACATCACATCAAAGTTGGATCAGCCTGTCGTGTGTTTTTCCACTTTAATTTTGTGTGTAACTCCAAATCCAGGCCTCCACTGGTTAATAAGTTTGATTTCCATTGATGATTTTTGTGATTTTGTTGTCAGCACATTCAACTTTGTACAGAACAAAGAATTCAATGAGAATATTTCATTCATTCAGATCTAGGATGTGTTATTTAAGTGTTCCCTTTATTTTTTTGAGCAGTGTATATATATATATATATATATATATATATAATGTGTGTATACATATATATATACATACATACACACACAACCCCAATTCCAGTGAAGTTGGGACGTTGTGTAAAACAAATAAAATCATAATACGATGATTTGCAAATCCTTTTCAACCGATATTCAATTGAATTCACTACAAAGACGAGATATTTAATGTTCAAACGGATAAACTTTATTGTTTTTTGCAAATATTCCCTCATTTTGAATTTGATGCCTGCAACAAGTTCCAAAGAAGTTGGGACAGGGGCAACAAAAGACTGGGAAAGTTGAGGAACGCTCAAAAACACCTGTTTGGAACATTCCACAGGTGAACAGGTTAATTGGAAACAGGTGAGTGTCATGATTGGGTATAACGGGAGCATCACTGAAAGGCTCAGTCGTTCACAAGCAAGGACGGGCGAGGTTCACCACTTAGTGAACAACTGCGTGAGCAAATAGTCCAACAGTTTAAGATCAACGTTTCTCAACGTGCAACTGCAGGAATTTAGGGATTTCATCATCTACAGTCCATAATATCATCAAAAGATCCAGAGAATCTGGAGAAATCTCTGCAGGTAAGCGGCGAGGCAGGAAACCAACACTGAATGCCCGTGACCTTCGACCCCTCAGGCGGCACTGCATTAAAAACCCACATCATTCTGTAACGGATATTCCCACATGGGCTCAGGAACACTTCGGAAAACCACTGTCAGTGAACTCAGTTCGTCGCTCCATCTACAAGTGCAGGTTAAAACTCTGCCATGCAAAGCGAAGCCACATATCAACACCACCCAGAAACGCCGCCGGCTTCTCTGGGCCCGAGCTCATCTGAGATGGACCGACGCAAAGTGGAAAAGTGTCCTGTGGTCTGACGCGTCCACATTTCACACTGTTTCTGGAAATCATGGACGTCGTGTCCTCCGGGCCAAAGAGGAAAAGGACTGTCCGGATTGTTTTCAGCGCAAAGTTCAAAAGCCAGCGTCTCTGATGGTGTGGGGGGGTGTTAGTGCCCATGGCAGGGGTAACCTGCACATCTGTGAAGGCCCCATTAATGCTGAAAGGTCCATACAGGTTTTGGAGCAACATCTGCTGCCATCCAAGCAGCGTCTTTTTCAGGGACGTCCTGCTTATTTCAGCAAGACGATGCCGAGCCACATTCTGCACGTGTTCCAACAGCGTGGCTTCGTAGTAAAAGAGTGCGGGTACTAGACTGACCTGCCTGCAGTCCAGACCGTCTCCCATTGAAAATGTGTGGCACATTATGAAGCTCAAAATACGACAGCGGAGACCCCGGACTGCTGAGCAGCTGAAGCTGGACATCAAGCAGGAATGGGAAAGAATTCCACTTACAAAGCTTCAACAATCAGTGTCCTCAGTTCCCAAACGCTTATTGAGTGTTAAAGGAAAGGTGATGTAACACAGTGGGAAACACGCCCCTGTCCCAACTTCTTGTGTATTCAGTTGAATATAAGTTGAAAAGGATTTGTAAATCATCGTATTCAGTTTTTGTTTATGTTTTACACAACGTCCCAACTTCATGGGAATTGGGGTTGCATATATATAAATAACACTCCCTGCGCTGCATGTATTAAAAATGCATTAGGCCCAAACCTTAACTCAAAACTATCACACAACATCAAGCAGCACATTTATTCAAATATTTATTATTATTATTATTATTATTATTATTATATACACACACACACACACTTTTTTTTTTGAGAGGTAGCATTAAGCTCTGAGACATCTGGCTTCTATCACCAACACTATACCTCTGCCTTTGTTGTAAGTTTCTCTAGAATTTCATATCAGACCACTCTAAATGACTTTGTTCACTTTTTAGCAGTTTAGTTACACAGAAATCTTGAAAAAAAATATGAAATTCCCCTTTAATGAGTGAATGCTATTTTCAGCAGCCACATGTGGAATACAGGAGCTACTGCATTGGAGGTGCTAAAGGACTAATGTTAACATTATGTGTGTTTCTCAGCGAGTCGTGCTTCACATGGACGCATGAACAGCACTGGAAATGCTTACTTGAATGGCCAGTACTGCTAAGCCCCTTTCACACTGGGACAATAACGAATCATTTCGGAGAGGAGGAACGCCGAGGCCTGGACACCTGGGGAAGACTACCCTCGACTTAACCGAAACTGCTGAAGGCATCATGTGTCAGAACCACAGTACAGTCACAGGACACAATACGAGTTATTTGATGACTGACAAAGCCATACGGATAAACGCGGAAAACCCGAGGAACGCGGGGCCGAGATCGGCCGAGTTAGACTCCCCGAGAGGAACGCGGGGCCGAGATCGGCCGAGTTAGACTCCCCGAGAGGAACGCGGGGCCGAGATCGGCCGAGTTAGACTCCCCGAGAGGAACGCGGGGCCGAGAACGGCCGAGTTAGACTCCCCGAGAGGAACGCGGGGCCGAGAACGGCCGAGTTAGACTCCCCGAGAGGAACGCGGGGCCCAGATCGGCCGAGTTAGACTCCCCGAGAGGAACGCGGGGCCGAGAACGGCCGAGTTAGACTCCCCGAGAGGAACGCGGGGCCGAGAACGGCCGAGTTAGACTCCCCGAGAGGAACGCGGGGCCGAGAACGGCCGAGTTAGACTCCCCGAGAGGAACGCGGGGCCGAGAACGGCCGAGTTAGACTCCCCGAGAGGAACGCGGGGCCGAGATCGGCCGAGTTAGACTCCCCGAGAGGAACGCGGGGCCGAGATCGGCCGAGTTAGACTCCCCGAGAGGAACGCGGGGCCGAGAACGGCCGAGTTAGACTCCCCGAGAGGAACGCGGGGCCGAGAACGGCAGAGTTACACTCCCCGAGATGAACGCGGGGCCGAGAACGGCAGAGTTACACTCCCCGAGATGAACGCGGGGCCGAGATCTTTTTCCGGTTGTAACGAACAGGTTTTACGTCATGGCTAGCTGGCTAACTACGGTGCTAGCTTACAGTGTATAGCATTAGCTAACTAACAAGGCAGCCGAAGTGACCAGGAACGCCAGTTACGTGGCTGGAATTAGGGATTGGGAATTATGTTCCATGTGCGCGACAGTCGTTCGTTTTTACACCGCGGCCCTTCGCGTCTTCGGACGGAGCTCGAGTCACGGTCTTGCTCGAATTTTCCCGGTCCACCTTAAATGGTGCAGCAGTTACATTCTGGCCCCACGGCCTCCGCACCATTTAAGGTGGAACGGGGGAATTCGAACAAGCCCGTGACTCGAGCTCCGTCGCCTCGGCCTCACAGGCCGCCGCGCCGCTCACACCCGTAAACACGGCCGACCGCAACGGAGCGTCTCCATTCGCTCGGAGCCGTTTATTTACACGCTGCTCCGGACTCCCGGCCACACCGCGGCGGCCGAAGCCGCCCAGCTCGTCATTTAACCCCGCCGAGCTGCCCTGTCGCCTGCCTGCAGCGCCATTTCCTCGCTCTCGTTTTTCCGCTCAGGCACTGCGAGGAGCGGCTTAGGGACCTCGAGGGCCTCCGCGCCGACACAGACCGCCCGAGCGTCGTCCCTGAGAAAAATGAACGTAAACATTTGGACCGAGTCTTTATTCGGGACATTTTTTTCTTACCGGCGATGCCTTTCCGGCTCGTTCTCGTCGGCGCCGGCGCGCTGGAGTAAACCCGTTAGAGAAAGCGACTCTCGGTACGGCTTTCTAGTCGGGCGCCATCAGCATCTCCTCTCCTCGCTTCCTGTTCGGCAGACCGGATCCCGTTTCTGTGAGAAGCGCCGGCGGCTCCTCAGAAAGGCGGACGCGGGATTTTAAAACATGAATCCTGTTTATTTCAGAAAAATGACCCGGGATTTTCATTCAGCTTCTTCTTGAATAACTAGTCAAATTAGGCGGCAGAGTGAAGGACTATTGTTCTCAGAGGAGGGAGATGTTTTGGCGGATTAATATGAGCGCAGTGAATAATGGCGACGCGTCTTCGCGCCCTCGCCGTGTTCAGCTCGTTAGCTCGCAGTTTCTCCGCCGTTTCTCCGGAGATTCTCCGCCGTTTGTCCGTTAATATACTGCGTGTGGCCGCCGGAGCCCCCGATTCCGAGCGGAGCTGCTCTGTCTGTGAAAACACAGCCGAAGTGTTTCCTGTGGTTCGGCGATGTGTCCGCAAGCTTCGGTCTGATTCCTTGATATTTGTTTAAATTCATTTCATTAATAATTTTGCCTTTTGCTTTAAAGGCGTGTTTAATTGTGAGAGTTGCGGGAAACATTTCCGAGGTCGGGCCTGTGCCGAGCGAGTCCAGTGGACCCAGTCCTGCTTCCAGCAGCCGAAGCTGAGGCGGCAGAGCCGCTGGGTCCAGTTCGAGCTCTCGCGCGTCCTTCGGCCTGTTTACAGTCAAGTAATCAATAAGAGAGAATAAACCGATGTTATTGAGATGTTGCTGAGTTTGTGCCCGTTGTAAACACATCTTTTGAAATAAAATATAAAGCGTTGTCTTCGCGGCGTCTCAGCGCTGTTGATAAAATGCATTTTAAATGTGGAAGAACTTTTGATCCATTTGCCCCACTTTTCCTGAATTCACCTTCCAGCTGCACATTTAGACGAATTGCGCAACTCCACTGGTCAGCCAAGCTCACACGGTCATGCTGCAGCTCGCCCAGGGCAAGTCCGGTTAAATGATGAATTTAGAAAATTAAGAACAATTTAGTTAAAGTGACCTGGCAGAATTAACCTGCCATTAGTTTTCAGCTCATGATTTTTAAATGTTTGCTTTATTGTGGTATGAATTGCACCTTAAATATTAAATATACAACTATGCATAACTAACATTTTACTTTAATTTACTTCAAAAAACTAGTTTTATGCTTTAATGCCTTCAGCAGTTTAATAGAGGATGAACTTTTTAGGTCAGATTGTACAATGTTTTGTTTTTTAAATGAATTATAGTTTGTTTCCAAATGTTTTGTAAAATGAAGGTTTTATGTGACGTTTGACTCAGTCAGTGTATTATTTAATCTGAATGCTGTATTTGAAGCAACTGCATCGGATAAAAAAACAACTAAAATCCATTTTATAAGCCGCATTGGTCATATATTTCCTCAAAGGGATTCATCGGACAGTTGTCACATTAACATATGAAATATGACAGCTGTGCTCTTAAATCTTTACGGTTTAATCATTTTTAAAAATAAAGGTACTTGACCAAGAATCCCAATATAAAGAAGCAGAAAACTGAAAAGAGAAACTGCAGCCAGAACCTGGGAGTTTAGGTGAAATCAGTGTAATATCTCCTCATGCAATTTAATGTTATAATAATTTTAATAAATGTTTTTTAGAACGTATTTGGTTAATATGGCAATATATTCCAAAGTACATTTTAGTGTTTGGAATGTATTTCAGCATGGACTGCAGTTCATTTAAATGTATTTCAAATATATAAAAATGTACAGTATATGGATAAAATTCTGGGACACACATCTTAATCATTGAATTCAGGTCTTTCCTTCAGTCTCTTTGCCACAGATGTATAAAATCAAGCCACCTAGCCATGCAGTCTGCCTTTACAAACATTTGTGGAAGAAGAGGTCATTCTAAAGAGCTCACTGAATTTAAATGTAGTGCTGGAATAGGATGCCAGCATTGCAAGCTCCTAAACATTTCACCATCGAAGTAGTAGTATTGAAAAGTGGAAGCTTTTAGGAACCACAGCAACTCAGCCATGAAGTATCAGAGCACAAACACCATCACAGACTGCTTCAGCATTCAGAGCCCTGACCTCATCCCCATCAAACACCTTTGGGATGAACAAGAATGAAATTGTGAGCCAGGACCTCTCGGCCCACATCAGTGTTTGACCTCAAAAATGCTCTTCTGGATGAACGGGCAAAAATTCCAAAATCATGAAGAAAGCTTCCCAGAAGAGTGGAAGCTGTCATAGCTGCAAAGGGGGACAAACTCTTTATGAATGCCTATGGATTTAGAATAGCACATCATAAAAGCTCCTGTAGGTGCAATGTGTCCCAGTACAGTCTGTTCTCCTACGGGGTAAAGAGAAGTTGGAAGATGGTCATGTAAAATTGAATTAAGACTGTTTTGAGAACATGAAGTGACAGAACCCTCTTTAGATGACCTCAGGACATGGGCCTTATAAGTCAGAACATTAACCTTGCTGACATCCACAGCCATAATATTTCATATATTATCTCAATTTTGTCAAATTCATACTGTGAGATTATACAGACTCAGTACATTCAAATTCTTTATTGGTTGTGGAAGGACGAAAAGTAGTTGGATCCTTCAGAAAAGACTGTCAGGACATCATGGTTTCATGTGTCCAGAACAGAACTGAGTTACATCTTCCAGTCATTTCTTTAAAGTTAGTGTCATGGTTCAGCCAATGACCCATTGAAGTGTCTGTGAGGTAAAGTTTGAGCCCTTTTTGAATGTTGATGCTTATCATCCAACACGAGGTGAATTCTTTATATGGATGATGGATATGTGATGAATTATTGTGCTCAGCATTTTGTTGTGTTTTATTTTTGTGTTTAAGTAATGTAAATAAAAAAATAACAATTGGAAAAATAAGTTTCTAAACAAGAAAACTGTCACACATAAAATATGACTTTAGTCTAGAGATAATTCAATTATACATTATACACATTCGTTTGTAAGATAAATGAACACAAATAAACTGATTATAACATTAAATATTTAATTAACATTTGTTCCAGGCAAAGTCCTCTTAATATTTTACATGAAAACTTATATACATTGAATTATCTGCAAAACCTATTTTACAAAAGTGTACTTATCCTTTTTAACCCATCTTAAAACGTAAAGATTTGAGATGGATTCTCATCCTACACGTTTGTGCTTTCCTATCTTTATAAAACAGTTCTGAAGGTAACGGATTCAGTAGTCAGAACACTTCAGGAGGTCATATCTCACATACCCAACTTTGTCCGTCTGTTGCTTGCTGGTCATTCTTCAGTAGAACTTTTCTCGGCAGAAATAGACTTTTTGATTATTGAAAACCAAGAATTCATATTGCCTTAAGGATCTTACCCTTGTAAGGAACACATCATGAGAGTCCACTGGGACCCCACCGAAGGTCTGGTCCATGAAGCGAGGATATCCCTTATCTATCTGCTGTGTCTTAACATCCAGCCTGAGAAAAAGAACAAGAGCAGTGGAAAAGTTTCAGTGGAAGACTGACCCACGGAAAATGTTACTTTTTTTGTTGAGGTAAATTATTTGAATAATGTCTCCTGATATCTTTAGAAAGACTTGTTCTCACCTCCAGAAGTTCTCCCCACTAAACAGGATCACTTTGCCTTTCCCCCTCTGCAGTGCACCCTCCACCTTCTGCAAAGTGCTAGGAAGGCCAAGTTTCTCAATTCTGCGTGGTCCCTGGACCTCCTGTCCGTTGTACACCCAGAACTGAGTGTCTGAGGAAACAAGATAGATGGAAAAGCTCAGATGTGCATCTGAATTTGTTTATCATATCATCATGATATGACATGCTGTTACCTGCAAAGAAGTAGATCTTTTTGGTCAGATGGTCCTCAAAAGCAGTGTTGATCTTATCTGGCAGGGCAGGCCAGCCCCATTTTTTATCTGGTTGTAGCACACCAGAGTTTTCCATCACCTCGGCCTTCACTGGTGCAGGAAGTGTAGGTCTTTCCCAGGAAGATGAAGGGAAACTGACATGGCTCACCCTCAGAGTTTCCACCAATCACTGCAGTGTCTGTGAGCCAACATCAGTGCAGTATTAAATCAGGTGCTGATGAACATCAACTGTATGTTGGAGCTGTTTCTTTGAGCTACATGACTTGAGTACATCAAGTTAACCAGTACAGAGGAAATAAGTCTCTCACCTCGATTAGGACAGAACCCATATTTTTTATCGGTGTCAAAGTTGGCTGTGGTCGCACACCAGCGATACCCATCAGAGCGTCCTTCTGTGGTGCAACTGTCATATTGTTTCCCCAGAAATGTGAAAGGGAAGACACACTGAGCTCCATCACTGTTGCCTCCAAATGTGAACAGAACTGTAGAGACAGAGAGACTTCAGTAATGATCACAATCTCATACGCTATAGCACTACTCATTGACTTACGGTTTGGAGAGTTAATAGAAATGGAGTGATACGCTGTAGTCTTAAATAAAGGTGCCAAAAAGAGTTCTGTGGAGTGATACCATGTCTATTCCCTTACAGAACTTTTAAATGTATATTTTAAAAGTGTGCCTCCCTCTGATATAATGATGACAGCACAACTGTTCTTAACATCACTGATTAGGATTTATTCCTAAACGTGAGAACTGTAATACAGAATTACACAAGCAAAAACCAATAAGATAAAAACAAATGTACAATTGTGCATAAATGGCTTATTTAAACTCCAATATAATACCCTTTAACTATGAAATAAATGTAAACTTATACAAAGAAATATTTCTTGTGTTGTAGAACTAACAATGGTTATTTATTCATTATGAATTAGCTCTTTGTCCTTGTCAATGTTTGTCCTTGTTCAATATGAACCTTTATCTTCGTTTTAAACCACATTAACATATCCTTAGTTCAACATATATGACGAAATTGCATACAAATATCCATTTGTATTAGAAACGGTTTAACTTAAGGTTTACATGAAGGTTTAGCTATGTGCCTATTAGCGACATTAGCAGCAATGCAATATTTCAACTTCACTTATACCAAATAACATATAGAAACAGAACACAAACCTCATTGGCTGCATTAAATAACACAGGGAGGGAATAGCTTCCTTTGGAGTGTTTCTTGAACAGATTAAACACCTTTTAACACTTGGCCATAACTTCAGAAAGCTGTGACAACCGAACTTTCTACTACTTGTATATATCCGTGCATATAATGGGTCCCCCCGGAAACCTTTGCAGACATATAGTTCCGCCTACATTCTTAATGTCCTTGGCGGTATGAACCAAAACGAAAGGTGTACTACATGAAAATATGCACTGCTATTGTAGGCAGTTACACTCCCACCAAATCTATGATTTTACTCTAAGTTACTTAGAATGAAAATTTACTATGCAGAAAACAAACAAACGTTAGCTTCGGGACTTGAGCTCCCTAGGCATGTTCACCAGACTGTACCTTGAGGGAGACAGAGAGAGAAGAAACAAGGAAAGAAAGAGAGAGAGATTGGGGCCTTCAGGCTGCTTCCAGCAGCGTCACCGTTTTATGAACGGGTCTCTCGAGGTGGACAGGTTTGGAGACGCGTTTTCCCTTCTCATCGAGGTTGGAATCACTGATAAGCAACTTCAGTCTTCTGACCTTTCCATCCTTTCCTGGGTATACTTCGATGACCTTAGCTAACTTCCACTGGTTACGTGGTGTGGTATCTTCTTGCAGGAGAACAACGTCACTGACCCTTGCATCTCTGCGATCCTTTGTCCACTTCTGTCTGTGTTGAAGGTTCAGGAGGTACTCCTTTTTCCACCGACTCCAGAAGAGGTTGGCCAACAGCTGAACACGACGCCATCTCTTGCGGAGGTAAAGATCTTCCTTGATGAACCTTCCAGGAGGTGGAGCGAGAATAGTTGACTTCATTGTCAAGATGTGATTTGGGGTAAGGGGTTCTGGACTGGATGAGTCATTAAGACAATCAGTGGTCAGAGGTCTGCTGTTGACAACTGCCATAACTTCATACAGGAATGTTCTTAGCGAGGAGCAGTCAAGTTGTCTGGCTGACTGTTCCAGGATGGATGTCAAGACACTTTTGATGGTGCGAATTTGTCTTTCCCAGACTCCACCCATGTGACTTGAGGCTGGGGTGTTCATGATAAACTCACATCCAAGCTCCTTGAGCTTTTCCTGATCTTCCTCCTTCAGTGCTTCAGCAAACTCACGTCTAGCTCCAACAAAGTTTGTCCCTTGATCACATCTTATCTGGCGTACCATTCCACGAATGGCGATAAATGAACGTAGAGCATTAATGAAAGCATCCGTGGTCAGGTCGTCAAGCATCTCAATGTGAACTGCTCTAGAACACATACAAGTAAGTAACAGCCCATAACGTTTTAGCTCCTTTCTTCCCTCTTTAATGTAGAATGGTCCAAAACAATCCATGCCACAGTAGGTGAATGGAGGGGTGGTTTCCATCCTGTCTTCTGGGAGATCTGCCATCCTTTGCTGTTCTGGGCTTCTTCTGAACTTCCTGCATGTCGTGCACTTATAGACATGGGATGATACTGCCTTGCTGCAGCCTAGTATCCATATGCCATTGGATCGGAGTGCATTCATCGTCATTCCTCGTCCCTGATGGAGCACCCTTTCATGATGGTGCTTGATGAGTAATGCTGACACATGACAGTCCTTTGGAAGGACCACTGGATGCTTAACATATGGATGTAGAGCAGCATGGGTTAAGCGGCCTCCCACCCTGAGGATACCTTGACCATCAAGAAATGGACTTAATCTGTAAAGCTTCTTGAACTTGTCCTTACCTTGTGTCTCCTTTGAGAAGAATGCTTCTTGAACCATCTTGATTATGGTCAGCTCTGCTTCTCTCCTTTCCTCTAGGCTAGTGACTTCACAGGACCTTGGCTGAAGACCCTTGATTTCTTTCACATGTCGCTTGAGTCTGGCAATAGCTTTTACTATTCTGGACCAGTCAGAGAACTTGTGCAGGCGATCTAACAACGACCTTGTCTCCTTTGCATAAACATTGTGGACCTGGACCTTCTTGAGTTCAGGATCACTACTTGAAATTTCTTCCATCTTAATTTTACCTCTTGGTAGCTCCTTCTGCCACAGAAACCTTGGGCCAATGAGCCAGTCAGAGGATACAAGCTGCTGTACTGTTAGACCCCTTGAGGTGTAGTCTGCTGGATTATCTTCAGAAGCCACATACTTCCATTGTGTGGATTCTGTGCTTTGCTTGATGCGTTCAACACGATTTGCTACAAATACATTAAATCTTCTGGCTTCATTATTGATGTACCCAAGGACAACCATGGAATCAGTCCAGAAGAATTCTTGTAGACAATCTAATTCCAGTTCTTTTTTGAGCATGTCACTGATGCGGACGGCTACTACTGCTGCCGATAGTTCAAGCCTTGGCACGGTTGTGACCTTGGTGGGGGCAACTCGTGCTTTCCCCGTAACTAAGGAACAGTGGACTTCACCTGTTTCACTGACTGCTCTGAGATATGAGCATGCACCATAGCCCGACACACTGGCATCGGAGAAATGGTGAAGCTCATAATACTGTACATTGAAGCTTGCTGGAACGTAGCATCTTGGGATCTTAACATTAACCAGGGTTTGTAGATCTCTGAGCCAACATTCCCACTGAAGTCGCAGGTCATCAGGTAAGGTATCATCCCAGCTGATCTTATCCCTACACATCTGCTGTAGGATCTGCTTTCCAACTAGAATGAAGGGTGCCACAAATCCGAGCGGATCAAAGACTGAAGCAACTGTGGACAAAACTCCTCTTCGGGTAAATGGTTTGTCTTTGATGACCACTCTGAACTGAAACTCATCAGAAGTCACGCACCACTGCACACCAAGGGCTCTTTCTATCTGCAGTTCACCAAGTGCCAAATCTTTGTCTGTTGCAGCTTCAGCACATTTTTCTTTAGGAATGGTGGCAAGGACTTCCTTGCTATTAGAAATGAACTTGTGCAGTCTGAGGTTGCCTGTGCTGCAAAGCTCTCTTGCTTCTTTCACCAGCTGGATTGCTTCTTTCGTGGATGTTACACTCGTCAAGCCATCGTCAACGTAAAAGTTCCGCTGTATGAATTTGATGGTGTCATCACTGAAGTATCCTTCTCCTTCAGCTGCGATGTGTTTGAGTGCATAGTTGGCACAGCCAGGTGATGAAGCTGCACCGAACAGATGGACCTTCATTCGATAGGTGGAGGGTTGGACGTCAAGACTTCCATTTTCCCACCAAAGGAACCGAAGATAATCTTGGTCTTCTGGTTTCACGTGGAACTGGTGAAACATTCGCTCAATGTCACACATGACTGCAACCTGGCCTCTTCGAAAGCGAAGCAGAACTCCCACCAATGTGTTTGTCAGCTCTGGACCTGTCAAGAGATGGTCGTTCAAGGACGTCCCTTGAAACTTGGCTGAGCAATCAAAGACCACTCGTATCCTCCCAGGCTTTTGGGGATGATACACCCCATGATGCGGGATATACCACACTGGACCTTTGTGGATGTCTTCTTCTGCGACCCTTTCTGCATCTCCACGGATTATGGTCTCATTCATGAAGGCCTTGTAGTCTTTATTATACTGCTCATTCCTTCTCAGTTTTCTTTCCAGACACTTGAGACGATGGATGGCACACACCTTGTTATCAGGTAAGTTGGGTCTGTCACCTTTAAATGGTAAAGGCATTTCATAATGACCATCACTTTTATGTACAATTCCCTGCTTCAATTTTGATAAGAATCTGAGATCTTCTTGAGAGACATGGTCAGTTTCGGAAGCTCTTTCAGCGAAGTCAGATTCCAGTACCTTGATGACATCTGCGGGTAAAATTACTTCTTTGATCTGTGTTCTACAGATGTAATGCACTTCACCTGTGAGGTCTGATGAGGACTGAAGACCTGGCATCACTTGCTTCACTATGACTTGATGGCTTACTCCAATTGCATCTCCAAAGTTCAGGCATGGATCACCGTAGCCGACCACACTCCATCCCAAGTCTGTTCTCTGTCCAAAGGGTTGATTGTCTTCACCGGGCAGCACTTGTCTTGGTACAAGAGCTTGAGGACAATTGTAGCCAATTAGCAAGCCGATGTCACAGCTTTGCTGAGGAGCAATCTCGTCTGCAATATGTTCAAGATGAGACCATACCTTTGCCGTCTCTGGTGTAGGGATATGGTTTCTGTTTGCAGGTATAAACTCTCTAGAGTAGGTCACTGGAAGTGGGATTATCTTATCTGAATAGAACCCTCTCACTTGTAAACCAGTGAGTTTCTGACAGGACACAACTGTGTTTCTTGAAGCTAGTGTAGAGATTCTTAGCTGAACTGGTTCGCTCCTTGTATTGAGTGCCTTTGCAGTCTCTTCAAGGATAAAAGTTGTGTCACTTTGCGTATCAAGAAGTGCATACACAAGAACTTCACTATGTGGCTCTGCCATGGTGGACACCCACACTGGAATTATTGTGGATGTATGAGTGTCTCTGCCATTCTGGGTGACTCTATGAGATGTTGCTTCACGTGATGTGCTTGGTGCTAGATCTTGTGGCTGATCTGCCTTCCCTTCCCTTGACTTGTCATGGTCTCTAGCTCCACCAGTCCTTGCTTGCATCCTTTCTTCCTTTGTACGATTATCATGGAGGCATGTCGGATGTCCTTTCTCACACAACCTACAGATGTTCCTGTCTCCACAGTCTTTGGAACGATGGCCAAACTTCAGACAGCCAAAACACAACTTCTTCTCTTGGACGAACTTTAGTCGTTCTGTGATTGCCTTCCTTATGAACTTACGACACTCAGACAGACCGTGCCCTACCTTCTCACAGAAGACACAGCATGTGGCATTGGCTTTCTCATTTGCGCTCGTTGCCAAGGCCTTCGCTCCAGGACTTCTGTTCTTTAAAACTTTACCCTTCTCTCCTTCACTTGGTTTCAGTGCATGGAGAGATGTGATTGGATTGCATGCAATCTTGGCCTCCCGTGTGAGGAACTGGACAAACTGGCTGAAGCTTGGGAATGTTTGACTTTCTTCCTCCACTTCCATGACCTTTCGGTTCCACCTTGAAGTCAACCAGTCTGGAAGTTTAGCAAGTATTTTCTGGTTCTCATTGTAGTCATTTAGCACTTCAAGACTTTTGATTTGAGGCATTGCGGACTCACAGCTGCGAAGGAAGTCAACAAATTCTTGAAGTTCCAGACTGCCTTTAGCACTTATCTTGGGCCATGCATCAATCTTATCTCTGAAAGCCTTGGCGATGAGGAACGGACTACCGTATCGCTCCTCCAGGATGCACCATGCTGCAAGGTAGGCTGATTTAGTGCCTAGTAGGAAGTAGCTCTCTATGGCTTTCTTCGCAGATCCACCCACATACTTGCGTAGATAGTATATCTTTTCTTCAGCTGGTATGCTCTTCCTGTCAATGAGGGTCTGAAAGGAAACCTTCCAGTCATGGAATCTGAGTGGGTCACCGCTGAACATTGTTGGTTCAGGTACAGGCATGCGGCTAGCATTAATGGATTCTGTGAGTGCTCTAACAAGAGCTGCTGTGTTGTCTTCAGCTGGATGCATTACAGCTTGTGGTGGAGAATGGTGCTGTGTTGGGCTTAGTTCCTGCTTGACTTTCTCTTTAATTCTCACAGGAACAGATTTATGGAGCAGCTCATTTATGTCGTCATCGGAGCATTGACTCTGTTTAGATGTTTGACGTGAGCTCTCGCTCTGTTCATATACTTGCTGTCGTGCCTTGGCAGCCTTTAGTTTCTTAATTGTCTCGAAACGTTCTATTTCTCTGCGTTTGGCTTCTAGCAGTCTTTGTCTCTCTGCAATCTCAGCCTCCTGTTTAGCCTTTAGCTGGGCAGCTTCAGCTTCCAGCCTCTGCAATTCTTCAATATGATGTTCTTGCTCCAGCAGTACTTGTAGGGTGGCTTCATTGGCGGCAACTTCGGCAGCTGCACTCTTTCTGCTGGCAGAAGTTAGACGGGAATGAGTAGAAGCCTTAGTACTGTGAGAGCTGATGCTCTTCTTGGTGGACCTTGTCTCATCACCACCTTGTTCTTCATCCCCGTGACCATTTATTGTGTCTAAAATTGCCATTGCTTGCTTAACAATCCTCTGTGTCACTGTTTCACAGGTGTCAACTCTACGGCGTGTGTCATTGTCAGGAACACTCTTCCGTCGCAACTCTTCATAAACAGCATTCACACTCCTTGAAGCATCATTTACTTTAGTGACATGTTCATTCAGTAGGTCGGCTGAGCATTGATCACTTAGCATTTGGTTGGCTTTCTTTGTGACCTCCTTCCACCTTTCATAGCACACACTGAAACGACGTGCAATTCTTTTTACTTGCTCATCGTGCAGTTCTTGACCCTTTTCCGACATCTTGCGGACTCTTTGGTCTCTATTCGGCACTTGTGGAGGAACAAAGTCATAGCCACTTGCTCCACCAGTTACTGGTGAAGGCATGTCTGCGTGAAGCTGCAGCTCATCTCTGTCACTTGGCTGTGGGTTCATGTCCGTACAGCTCTGCTGCGTATGCATATCTACAGACTCTCTTTCAATCTCAGACATCCTTTCTTGTTACTGTAAATCACTGCTCTCTGGTGCTGTCCTCTGGAGCATTGAGTTCTCACTGTGCCTCCCTCTGATATAATGATGACAGCACAACTGTTCTTAACATCACTGATTAGGATTTATTCCTAAACGTGAGAACTGTAATACAGAATTACACAAGCAAAAACCAATAAGATAAAAACAAATGTACAATTGTGCATAAATGGCTTATTTAAACTCCAATATAATACCCTTTAACTATGAAATAAATGTAAACTTATACAAAGAAATATTTCTTGTGTTGTAGAACTAACAATGGTTATTTATTCATTATGAATTAGCTCTTTGTCCTTGTCAATGTTTGTCCTTGTTCAATATGAACCTTTATCTTCGTTTTAAACCACATTAACATATCCTTAGTTCAACATATATGACGAAATTGCATACAAATATCCATTTGTATTAGAAACGGTTTAACTTAAGGTTTACATGAAGGTTTAGCTATGTGCCTATTAGCGACATTAGCAGCAATGCAATATTTCAACTTCACTTATACCAAATAACATATAGAAACAGAACACAAACCTCATTGGCTGCATTAAATAACACAGGGAGGGAATAGCTTCCTTTGGAGTGTTTCTTGAACAGATTAAACACCTTTTAACACTTGGCCATAACTTCAGAAAGCTGTGACAACCGAACTTTCTACTACTTGTATATATCCGTGCATATAATGGGTCCCCCCGGAAACCTTTGCAGACATATAGTTCCGCCTACATTCTTAATGTCCTTGGCGGTATGAACCAAAACGAAAGGTGTACTACATGAAAATATGCACTGCTATTGTAGGCAGTTACAAAAAGCACTAATAAATATTTTAAAAATCCATAGTGAAGTTCTTTTTTTCAGAGCAAAAAAACTCTTATTTTATGGCTTTTCTCCAAAAAACTATTTTTGGTACTTTTATTTTAGAAAGTGTGATTTCTAGACTAAGATGTTGCCACAGTAGTAGACAAGAACTTACGCTCGCTAGGGCAGAATCCATATTTCTTGTCTTTGTCATAGTCAGCAGTGGTGCCGCACCATGGCAGACCATCACTACGGCCTTCAGTGATGCAGGTGGAGTAAGATCTTCTTTCAAAGAGGAATGGGAAATGGCACATAGCGCCCTCTGCATTGCCATAGTGAGTCTTAACAGCTGAAAGGACAACATAGAACCATGTTTAGCTGTGGAACTGTGAATATTAACACACACCTGGTAGAGAGAAATCCAAACGGTCATGATTCTGCTCGTTCTTATTCAGTGTGTAATCAAAACACTAGGGGGGGCTATTGTTCTATTTCACAGCCTTTTCAGCATCTTCCTCACACCTCTTTATAACATTCCCCACATTTTCATTCAGTAAATAGCAGCGTGAGCAGGAACTGTTTTTCTATTTTATCCAATTGTGCAGCTCTTATCATCACCAAGATTGCATGGCAGATAAATACATAAATGTCTGTACTAGACATCTCTCACCTGGTCCATTGCCAAGGGTCCAGTATTCATCATCATCAAAGTGGGCATCCCCCTGCATTCCTTCACCAGGGGGATAGGCGTGAGCCAGCAGGCCGTCTTTACCATCAAATGCCACCTCATCAGGAGCTGCCCAGGCGTTGTAGGGAGGTCATACAGGCACGTGGAGGCCACACACAACACTGAGCCTCATTTTGACTTGTTTTAAGGACATCACATCAAAGTTGGATCAGCCTGTCGTGTGTTTTTCCATTTTAATTTTGTGTGTAACTCCAAATCCAGGCCTCCACTGGTTAATACGTTTGATTTCCATTGATGATTTTTGTGATTTTGTTGTCAGCACATTCAACTTTGTACAGAACAAAGAATTCAATGAGAATATTTCATTCATTCAGATCTAGGATGTGTTATTTGAGTGTTCCCTTTATTTTTTTGAGCAGTGTGTATATATATATATATATATATATATATATATATATATATATATATTGCTGCTGTTGGAAGAAAACCTTATATGTCCATTTTTGACATTTTTCACTTTTGGAGATATTTTGAAATTACCTGTTGTTTTTTATATTGTCTATAAAGTTCATGATGAATAGACTAAAATAAACATTCCAAAATTACTTGGAAAATATTGTGGTTCCATTTACTTACATTAAAAGTAAAGTATGTTTGTTCCTTCTCCTGTAAAGTTATAGTTTTGGAGATACGAGGTTTTCTTCCGACAACAGCGATATATAGCCTAAATTTCCATCCCATGCAGCCTGGTCTTCTGAACAAGTCAAAAGTGTTGCATTTGAGGAGCAGGGTGCTGACTTGCTTTAAGAACTGAGTTCAGTCTCACGGTCACAGTGTTTATTTGGAGTAGTAAGGATGGCTCCAAGCAGTCTTGCATAGAGTTTTGGTTTGTATCTGACAGTTTGGAGAAAAAATATGTTAATGCTAGTATTCGACCATAAGAGGTATTTTTCCTATTGACATTACAATCTCATCCCTACATTATCAAAGCAAAGCCCTTAATTGAAGATGAATAGCTTTTTTACCATGAAGTCCACTGTCAGAGAAAATGTCCTGTGCAGCTACAGTTTTCATTCATGAAAGTACAAACAATATAAATGAACCCTTAAAGGCAACAATGGTTTTAGGGTCTAGTTGTGTACCTTAATCAAACTTTTCCCAGAGGAAAGGAACATATTTATAACTTTTCATAACTTTATATTTTGAAAATATATATTTTAAAAATACTAACATAAAAAGACTGGGGACTAGACAGAGTATGTGGAGTCAATGCAACCTTTTAGTACAGTGACACTTTATTACTTACTTTTCTGAGAATATAGTTAAATCTTAAATTATTTTTTGTCTATATACTGCAAGCTTACTCAAATGAGTGGCACCTATTGCAACCGTGAGAATAGGGAACTTTCGAAATTTGAAGTTGAGAAATTTCTTAGGAATCGTGGTTCTTTTCTTAGGAAAGTGTATAAAGCTGTAGAGAAACTTTCTGTTGGTCCAAAGCTAAAGGGGCTTTTATCAGATCCAGAAGTAGATGGCTGGAAAAAGATGAACAGTATTTGTCTTATTGTTTTAATCTGGAGAAATATAGAGGCAATAATAAACTCCACTTTTGTTCTGTTTTTTTACAGATCTGATAACTTTGCTTTTTAAAATTGCCTCTCAAATGTGAAATTGTGCACTAGAAGGTGTGCAGCAGGAAATGGTTGGATTTTATCTGATTCTATAAACAGATGTTTTCAGATGTATTTCCCCCATTTTTAGTTGAAGTATTCACAAAAAATCTTAAAGTATTGTGTTCTCCCTCCCGGTACGTCACAGGTTATAATAAAGCTTATTCCAAACTTTACTTCTGGTTGAAAATTGACATGCAATTAGTTTAATAAACAATGATTACAAAATATTAAATGTGTCCTCCATCATGGACAATAACTCAACCTAAACAATTACAGATGCGTCACAACAAAGTTTTATGTGTAATAGGCATATTTCTAATAACATACATTTACCTCATTTTACATGATTCAGATCTGGTCACACATGATAGCTTTCTTCTCTTCTTGAACTGGTACAAGGCCTATGAAATGGTTTAGCACTTATTTTAAGTTGTCTAGAAACTTTTGGCTTTGAAAACTTCTGCTGTATCTTTTATGCTGTTTATGCTGTTTAAAATGCATTTTAAATATATTTTCAAGATGTATTTATCAAATAAATCTTGTGCAAAATGGGCAAACATGTGTTTGTTAAACGTATGTTTAAAATGCACAAAGCACAAAGCAGAAGTCAGACAGCATTAATCATTGGACGACTGTGCAGTTGAATTTCAACTAAATTTGAACCAATAAAATAAATAAAATAAGCAAGAAATCAAATCATCAAACTGCATTGTTGAAATGGATTAACACCTATAACACTTGCTTTTACCAAATTAAAGGTTCATTTGCTAAAAGATATGGATATTGGAATACAAACTTCAGAAGGTATTCCAAGAAGTAAAGTGCATTACTTGTATTTTGGTTGCTTTCATATATTTTTGGATTATTTATTTTGGTATACTATATTTCAATATGTAATATTTCCCCATGCATTTTAAAATATATATTTAGTTAATATGGCAGTACGTTCTGATATGTTTGTGTTTGGAATGTATTTTAGCATGAATTGCAATATCTCTGAAATGTATTTTAAATATATAAAATTACATGTCCATATATTTTATCCATATCGGTTTATGTGTTAATGAGAATAGCTCTATTATTCTGAAACAGGAAACTTCTCAGAGAATTGAGGTGAATAGGGCTATAAGATAAGGTTGCCCCTTCTCGCCCTCTCTCTTACTCACATCTAAAAGCTAGTCATTTGAAGAGGATTCGTTTTGCAGCACAGTGAATTATTATCAGTCAGCTTGCTGATGACACCACCTTATGGTTCCTTAAGGATGTCACTCAGATATCGCTTGTCATTGCCTTTGTGCCTCTGGTCTTTATTTGAGTATTAAGAAATGTGAACTTTTAGCTGTTAAAGACTCAGATATCTTCTGTTAGCACTACTCCTGTCTCTTGCTTAGGTGTGGTTGTGGCAGAGAAGATAAACTAAAAGATGCCACTAAAGACTTAATCAGTGGTTGCATAGAGATCTTTCTTTGAGAGGTAGAGTATTGCTCACAAAGGCTGAAGACCTATTTAGATGTACTTATACAGCGCAGTCTGTTCGTCTTTATATAAAACTGAGTAGAACTGTATCTATAGATTGTAGTGCTAGTAAAGTGTAGATTAAAAATCAATTGGCTTAAACCTTTTCGTGGTACCTCTGTGCATATGAAATTAATACGTAAAGACATGTGAGAATTTGTTCTTTTAGAATTTGTCTAGCAGGTTACTTCAAAAGAAGTAGCCCCCAAATCTTCCTGACTGATGGACCTCAGCCTGTTAAGTTAGACAAACTCCTCTCCTCCCCATCACCCTGAACAGCGGCCTGCCACAACACTGTGTGCTCAGCCCTCTTCTGCACTAGCTGTTCACCCATGACAGTGTTGCTGTTTATGGCTCTAACACCAGAATGAAGTTCACGGATGACACCATGGTGCTAGGCCTGATCAGAGGTGACAAAGAGATGACCTAAAGCAGGGGTGTCAAACTGGATCCAGAAAGGGCCGGTGTGGGTGCAGGTTTTCATTCCAACCAAGTAGAAGCTGTACCTGATAGTCTTTTTAAAGCCAGGATCAACTAATTAACCAGGTGGAATCAGGTGTGGCTTCTGCTTGGTTGGAATGAAAACCTGCACCCACAACGGCCCTTTCTGGATCCAGTTTGACACCCCTGCCCCAAAGAGATGAGAGCAGCACCTGGCGGCATGGTGTGAGAACAACAACCTGGCGCTCAACATCCAGAAAACCCAGGAGATTGTAATGGTCTTCAGGAGGGGTAGGACACACTCTACCATCTATATCAGCAGAGCTGAGGTAGAGTCCATGTCTGACTTCAAGTTGGTATCCACATCTCTGATGATCTCACCTGGTCCCTAAACTCCTCCATCATGGTCATTTCCTGCAGAGCCTCAAGAAAGCTCACCTGGGTCCTGGTTTACTGGTGAACTTTTACTGCTGTACCATTGAGAGCATACTCACAAACTACATCTTTGTGTGGAACTGCAACTGCTCCACATCTGATCGCGAAGAGTTCCAGCAAGTGAGGAAAACTGCCCAGTGCATCACAGGTGCCCAGTTACCCTCCATTGAAAACGATTGCCATAAGTGATCCAGCACCAGCAGGCACAGGAAGAGCTTCTTCCCTGAGGCTGTGACCCTGCTGAACTCAACACCATCCCTTTAACTGCATCTTGGCACTCATTGGGCTGTATTGTACTTTATATCCTAGTATTATTTCTTTATTCATATTTGCACCAACAATTACTGCACAAGTCTACTCTGCATATTTATCTTTTACATATGCTGCTCTCACAGGACATACTACCTCATTATATGCTCCCCACTCACTCTGTATATATGTATATTGTATTTCTACTTGCATATCTATATTTTTTCCACTATAGATCGTCCTTCTGCATTTTTTATGTAAACAATACTGTGTTTTGCACTTCTGGTTAGTGGCTAACTGCATTTCATTGGCTCTGTACTCTGCACAATGACAGTAAAGTTGACTCTAATTCAGATTCAGATTCAGATTCCTTTATTGATCCCAGGGGGAAATTGCAGAATCTAATGACGTTGTCCACCAAATCTGCCTAGTACCTCTGACTTTTAAATGATTATTTCAGGCTTCATAATCCATTAATCCATTAATCCATTAATCCATCCAACCATTATATACAAATATGAAGCATGTTTTGCCTCCAGAGGTGCAAAGTATTACATTTACTCTCATTACTGTACTTGAGTAAATTTTCCCCTGTAACTGTATGGAGTAGAATTAAATAAAGCAGTACTTTTAATTTGCTACTTGAATTTTTCATAACATTACAGAGGAAATTGTGACGTCTCAGTTCATGAATCAATTACAAGAAAGTTTGGTTACATTTAAAATATTCAGTTCTGATCACCAGCAACTCCCAACCACAAAAACACACTGAACAGTCCTGATAAGTTCACAGATGACAAGTTGAGAGGCAGAGAGAGGAGATAACATCACTGGCAGACAGAAAAAACATCCTTATGCAAATTTAGTAATAGAGCTTTCCTGTTCTAAACAGGAGTCTGATCAGACTGCGAGTGGTTTGAAGTTCCTTTATCACACACATGCTGCACACAGACAAAACAGATACCACCTCACATCAGTAACAGCTATTCGAGTCATCAGGGCGTCGCTCGAACAGAGCTTAAAGGTCTTCCAGCATTTTGGAATCTTACTATGTGTTACTTCAAAAATCCCAAAGATCAAAATGTACTAGGAAAACTAAACCAGTTTAGCAGTGTTTATTATTAAAAGTACATTTTCATGATGAATGGACCAAAAGAAATGACCCCAAATTACTTATATTAAATAAAAATTCTGGTTCCATTGACTTACATTAAAAGTACATTTTTTTAGGTTTTCTCCTTCTACTGTAAAACGATCATTTTGGAGATATGAGGTTTTGTTCCGACCACAGCGATATGTAGCTTAGCCTACTGCATAAGTGAGCATTGAACAAAAATACATTTACTAAGGTCGCCAGTACATGCAATGTGATGGTATAAGCAATATGGGAACAGTACAAACCCGATCAGTTGAAATACCAGCACCGCCCTGAGCTACATTACTTTTTAAACTTTGCTTATGGTGTTCATATGGAGTTTATATGGCGAGGTTACACAGGTGCAGGTACTCAAATTCTTTTACATGCAGAGAGAAAAAGTAACTGGATCATTCAGAAGACAGTGTTAGGACATTCACATGCTTACTGCTTTAGCCTATTGTTTCTGAAGAAGAAACTGGGGACTTCTGCAGTAATCAATATGATGTCTGATATGATGAACAACGTGGCTGAAATTATATTCAAAAACATATCTCATGTGTTTGTTTTACTTTACCTCCTCCACTCCTTCCCTTTTTCTTCCTCTAACTCATATTATTTCTAACATAACATTATAGATGTCTGTAACCTTGTTAAGCTACTGCTGTGAAGCTAAATGTTTATGACCTTTTACACATATTTTAACAACAAAACAAGGAATATGTGATTAATGTGCTTTTTGGAGCAATGTGTGATTTGGATTTTTTGTTTTGTGTAATGGATTTCATGTTTAGAAACTTATGTCAAGCAAAAAGACAACCAAAGTAACTGTTTAGCAGGGAAAATAAGATGGAAAAGATCAGTTAATCATCTATAGAGTTTTAAAGGATGCATTTATTAAATAGTCCACAAATATTACGGATATGTATAAATACAAGACAATGGAAATACATGACTAGGTCATTACACATTAGCCAATTATTACTTCAATTGTTAAGTTATCTTCTGCTCCAGGCAAAGACCTCTTGAAAACCTTCTGTTCTTCTGTAAATATTCATTAATTTAATATTCAAATATACATTCATTGCAAAATATATAAGTTAATAATATTTAAGTTAAAATTCTTTCAACAACATTGCAATTTCTTTTCTCAAACATATAAAAATTCTGTGCTTTGTTGTCATATAATATGCAGTTTTGAAGGATTCAGTAGTCAGAACACTTCAGGAGGTCATACTTCACATATCCAACTCTGTCCACCTGTCGCCTGCTGGTCATTCTCCAGTAGAACTTTTCTCGGCAGAAGTAGAAGTGTCCTAAAATTAGACCAATAAGAGAATGAAAATGAGAAGCAGCACGTTTTTGAATTTTTGGCCAAGAACAAAAGTCAGTTAAACAAGTGTGGAACTGCGTACAAAGAGAGCGTTTATATCTGATAGATATAAACCAAAAATCGTTTATTGCCTTAAGGATCTTACCCTTGTAAAGGAACACATCGTGAGAGTCCCCTGGGACCCCACCGAAGGTCTCGTCAGTGAAGCGAGGATATCCCTTATCTATCTGCTGTGTCTTAACATCCAGCCTGAGAAAAAGAACAAGAGCAGTGGAAAAGTTTAGATATAGGTGAAAGACAAAGTTTTTGGTTGGAGCAAATTAATCAAATAATATTTGAATGCCTACAAACATCTCTGGAAAGACTTGTTCTCACCTCCAGAAGTTCTCCCCACTAAACAGGATCACTTTGCCTTTCCCCCTCTGCAGTGCACCCTCCACCTTCTGCAAAGTGCTAGGAAGGCCAAGTTTCTCAATTCTGCGTGGTCCCTGGACCTCCTGTCCGTTGTACACCCAGAACTGAGTGTCTGAGGAAACAAGATAGATGGAAAAGCTCAGATGTGCATCTGAATTTGTTTATCATATCATCATGATAAGCTATCTGAACATGCTGTTACCTGCAAAGAAGTAGATCTTTTTGGTCAGATGGTCCTCAAAAGCAGTGTTGATCTTATTTGGCAGGGCAGGCCATCTCTCAGAGGTGCGGAAAGGGCCTTTGTTTTTCCTGTCACCACCATTTGATGTCTTCCAGTAAAGCCTAAACAAGTGATATTAATTACTTAAAAAAGCTCCTGAAGTGATGATAGATGAAGTGTTTATGACTAAACACTCAAGACTGCCAAAGTTTTAATTACAAACATCATTATATTTAGTGCTGGAAGCTTTACCTGTGTTAATACTCAAGGATCCCTAACTAGTCTATATTTATTTCTATTTGCTCTTTGAAAGAGAAATTAATATTGGCTGTTATTAATGTTGACTAGGGTATTAGGAACACCTGAATATATAGCAGCATACAGGCTACTGGTTCTTACCCATCTTTGAAGAAATGAAGCTCGCCCTGGATCTCTGTTATTGTGTCAAATATGTCCACTTTGCAGGCATCCATGGAGGGGTCCACAGATGGGGTTGTGGTGGGTACAATTGGGGCAGTGGGCTTAGGTGTTTGAGCAGTAGGTTTGGGAGTAGAAACTGGGGAAGATGTAGTGGTTGTAGGCTGGGGAGGCTTGGGATCAGGGCCTGGTTTGGGTCCTGTAAGAGAGAAAGACCATTAATCATTAAGTGAGAGAAAGATGTGGACAAAGTTTGTGACATCATCTCAGGATACTTCTTCTCATATCATGGTATCTACATCTTCTTACATCACCACCTTCATGGGTTAGGAAACATTGATATAGAAGCTTTAGGGTGCCTTTCTACAGCATCACCCCAAACAACCGTTTTGGCACCATTATTTTTAAAAGTGTAATTCTGAAATGTTGTCTTAATGCTGATATTATTGATCAGTAGTTCCAGCAAGATTGACATAATACCATAGAGATACTGAATGCCTTCAATGTCATCTTCATTCAGAGAGAAGTCTGCTACATATTTGTACATGGGGAACATCAGAGCATCCTGAATGTTGGAGTGATCCAGACCAAGAGCATGTCCAAACTCATGAGCTGCCACCAGGAACAGGCTGTATCCTGTGTGAAGAACAAATGAATTAGTAAAGCAGATCTTTGACCTTTGCATTGCAGACCTCTGCTATCTGTTCTGATGAGAGCGATAAGTGGTGAAGGCCAGTGAAATTACCTTTGTCTGGACAAAAGCCCCATTTTTTATCTGTGTCAAAGTTGCTGGTTGTAGCACACCAGAGTTTTCCATCACCTCGGCCTTCACTGGTGCAGGAAGTGTAGGTCTTTCCCAGGAAGATGAAGGGAAACTGACATGGCTCACCCTCAGAGTTTCCACCAATCACTGCAGTGTCTGTGAGCCAACATCAGTGCAGTATTAAATCAGGTGCTGATGAACATCAACTGTATGTTGGAGCTGTTTCTTTGAGCTACATGACTTGAGTACATGAAGTTAACCAGTACAGAGGAAATAAGTCTCTCACCTCGATTAGGACAGAACCCATATTTTTTATCGGTGTCAAAGTTGGCTGTGGTCGCACACCAGCGATACCCATCAGAGCGTCCTTCTGTGGTGCAACTGTCATATTGTTTCCCCAGAAATGTGAAAGGGAAGACACACTGTGCTCCATCACTGTTGCCTCCAAATGTGAACAGAACTGTAGAGACAGAGAGACTTCAGTAATGATCACAATCTCATACGCTATAGCACTACTCATTGACTTACGGTTTGGAGAGTTAATAGAAATGGAGTGATACGCTGTAGTCTTAAATAAAGGTGCCAAAAAGAGTTCTGTGGAGTGATACCATGTCTATTCCCTTACAGAACTTTTAAATGTATATTTTAAAAGCACTAATAAATATTTTAAAAATCCATAGTGAAGTTCTTTTTTTCAGAGCAAAAAAACTCTTATTTTATGGCTTTTCTCCAAAAAACTATTTTTGGTACTTTTATTTTAGAAAATGTTTTCTAGACTAAGATGTTGCCACAGTAGTAGACAAGAACTTACGCTCGCTAGGGCAGAATCCATATTTCTTGTCTTTGTCATAGTCAGCAGTGGTGCCGCACCATGGCAGACCATCACTACGGCCTTCAGTGATGCAGGTGGAGTAAGATCTTCCTTCAAAGAGGAATGGGAAATGGCACATAGCGCCCTCTGCATTGCCATAGCGAGTCTTAACAGCTGAAAGGACAACATAGAACCATGTTTAGCTACATAAAGTTGTAAGAATTAGCACACTTGTATAGAGAGGTGCAGGATTCACCTCTCTGTAAGATTCTCAACATTCTCATTCAGTATATAGTATCTCTAGAGGGAGCTGTTGTCCTGTTTCATGCAACCCGTTTAGCATCACCAAGATTGCATGGCAGATAAATACATAAATGTCTGTACTAGACATCTCTCACCTGGTCCATTGCCAAGGGTCCAGTATTCATCATCATCAAAGTGGGCATCCCCCTGCATTCCTTCACCAGGGGCATAGGCGTGAGCCAGCAGGCCGTCTTTACCATCAAATGGGTAAAAGTCTCCATGATCTGGAATAAACACATCATGTTAAATTCTTTTGGACACTTTTATCTAAAGTATTGTAATAGTGTTGCACTATTTCTATCTAGGTTGGTTTCAAGAGGTAGTAAAACTGGCAGCAGTGAAAACTGATTGAACCATTTTAAAATATATTGTTTCAACCTTCAAAACTCAGAACTTTTATGCATATGTAGTGCTATTGATGTGAACCTGACAAGAACCATATTGATTTGTTTGCTTTGATGCTTGAATCGTCAGTAATTTGAACTAATCTGAATCTTGTCATGATCACAACTAACCTTGTTTTCCAAATGAGATCATGATGTCAGCCGTGCCGTCATAGAGACGGGTAAAAGTCAGAGGCGTGATATCACTCCACACCTTGAAGGCTCTGGCAAAGGCATCATCGATAAGAGATTCTTCCATATCTGGAGAGTAATTCATGATCCTACAGAAGAAAATAACATAAAATAATTAGTACTATGTTCAGTGTGATTTGGCTAAACAGGCCACCGTAGCTGTGTACATAATGCATTCACTCTTTCAGCATTTGGTCATTTACTCAAGGTTTTGTTAAGGAGAAATGAAGAGCCTTGTGCACCAAATTGACACACTTACCTGTATGTGATGTCATTGTGATCCCACTTCACGTCTCCTTGGAAGGTCTGGTAGTTGCGGATGTCCGGCACACCACAGCGAGGCTGCTTCATGACACTGACTGTGGCTTTGTCCAGTGCGCCGGTCTCCTCCAGTCCCAGCTGCCTCTGCAGAATCTTCAGAGCTTTAGAGGTGGACACCACTGACTGCAGCCCGCTCTTCTCCTGGACCTCCATATAACCAAAGCGTTTCAGGTACGTCTGAAGGCAGGAAAAGGAGAGAAAGTTGTCAGACAGGGTCATGTAATGTCCTCTAGCCAGTACGTTTTACATATATATTTATACAGAATGTGCACATGCAGTGTACAACACACCAGTAAGGAAGTACTTCAGCATTTTTAAGCCTTATATCTACCCGCAGCATCAGTAGCATACAGGCAATCACCATAGACAGTATTTGACATGTTTCTCTGTACTGAACAAAAGAACAGAAAACCTATGGACTCAAAGCACATTAGTGTTTTTTTGCACAAATTAGTGTGCAGTGGTTTCAGCAGGTTTAATTGCTCTTTAATCAAGTACAGAGTAACTCATCAAGTGTGCAGTTAACTACTGTACGACACAGATGCAGGAGATTACGTTAAGAGCTCTACCTATATTTGCTTTAAATGAGATGTATGAAGTAAGACAAGAAATACTCACCTCAGCCAGCTCCGTGTCTGTCATGTTTTTGATTACATCCCCAGGGAAGTTCACAAAGACAGACTTAATTGGATGGCACCACACGCTTAAAGCGCAGGTTCCAAGAACCAAGAACGCCAGAGCGCTAAGTCTCATAGTGAGAACTTTGGAATCAGCCCCTGACCCTGAGAAGAAAAAGTCTAAAGGCTCTCAGATGAAGATCTGTTGAAGTTGCTGGAGAGGTCTATCAGACAAGAGCGTTTACCAGTGTTTTCTTCAGTCCGCTTCTCTTGGCTCTTGTTGCTCTTTGTCTGCTCTTGAAGCGGCTCTGTGCCCAACATTTATAGCCAGAGTGAGGATTAGGTCACAGCCTCACCACCTATCTGTCACTCACTTTAACCCTCCCACACACCCGGCTTTTTAAAGTCTCCCCTATTCCAGGAAAATTCCACAAAAGATGAGTTTTTACAGTAACAGATGTCATTAAACAGGAACATTGTTTTCCTTATTCTTCAACTTCTTTATTTAGTGTCTATTAGTTCATTCTATTTGACGTGAAGAAAGGCTCAATTAATATGCAATTATAGGAGCATTCTAGGAATTAGTGTGTTAATCATCCTAATGATTAGTTGCTTTCTGAGAGAAAGATGAAAACACATGTTTGAAACGTAACAAATGACCTAACCCATAAAAACAAGAAAATAAGCAGTGGAAACAATATGTCTTAATGAAAGAGCTCACGAACATAGAAAGAAAATCCCCCAGTTTTCACAGTTTGACATCACAAGAATTACGAAATTATATTTGAGTATATTAGTCACAGATGGTCATCACAGTTACCACAGTCCTTCCTTGTCTTGATTGTGAAAGCCACTGTTTTCTTGTCTCAGTCCTGAAGTGGTCCAGGAATATCATTAGGAATTATATATTTTTTTCTAAGATGGCCATTTGACATAAAGACATGTTGATCCTTTCAGTGTGAGGTCAAGTACAGTCCAGTGAAAAAGTTTTAGGCAGCCCTGAGAACTTCTTAAAACTATCTCAGCAGCAAGTGTGTATATGACAGTAAAACACTTTACAAACAAAGAATGAATTATTCACATATAAACACAAATACAGTAATATAGATTACTGCAAATAAAATTCCAATACAAGTTATTCAGGTTTCAACATCAGGAAACAGTGAAAAACAAAAAAATACTGATAAATATAATTTTGTGTTTTTAGCGTGGGTATTTATTACAGTTTCTGAACTTTTCAGGCTTTCAGTTTTTTAAAGAAATCAGCAATGATATTTTTCTCACCTCCGCAATTCAGTCTTAGAAGTTGATTGCATTTTCTGCTTCACATAATCAAAGTAATTCAAAGCACATTCATTGATGTTGGACTCTGAAGTGGTCAGTCCATTGTTCTGAGAACAACAGCAGCTTCTTTATTTGATTGGCAAGTCCTCCTGGTAGTTGACATGACACAATATTTATTTTTCTGATAAGTTCGAACTGATAAAGTAATGCCACTTTTAAAAAATACAGTAAAAAAGTTCTCAAAAGACTCCACTATCTATCTATCTATCTATCTATCTATCTATCTATCTATCTATCTATCTATCTATCTATCTATCTATCTATCTATCTATCTATCTATCTATCTATCTATCTATGTGTTGTTATTTATTTATTTATTTAGAATACATTTATGGAACTATGTTAGAAATCAGCCCCTCTATCATTTAACTTTTTTGTCATTCTACACAATAATGTAAATATTTATAGAAATTACATTATAACATTATGTAATGTTGGAGCAAAAATAAAAACATGCTTACATCCTTTACTACTGAAGCTTGCTGCAGGCTCAGCGATGCGTCATCCCTGCTCATTACATCATCATCCGTTGGCATAAGTCATGAGTAATAAAATGATCTGGAATCCATCTCTATGACCTGGTTATGATAATGAATCTGCCGTTCATTTAAAGCCCAGTTTTTATTCAGAAAACCCTTGAGCACAAATGAAGCTGTAGTAAATAAATGCTTTAAAGTATAAATCTCTACAGGTGGCAACGGGGGGATGGCAGGGTGGGGGGGGTGGCGGGGTGGGGGGTGGCGGGGGCTTGTAAGCGCACAAGTCACTTTCATGTGTGTCACTGAAATAGAGGAAACCCACACCAGCAGGATCTCAAGAATTTGTGCATGTTTGCAGTTACAAATGTCATGTTTAAGATGTAAAATCAAGCTTATGGTTCTGGAAACTGTGTGCACATGAAGAAAAGTGCACATAAGGTGAAAGGTTTCAATTAGACAGAACAGCTTCGCTGAGATTTTCCTGTTTTATTTGTGTATTTTCACCTGCAGGAGCTGTGCACTGTTTAACAGTGTGTTTTCATTACAGTGAACCAATTCGCTCCCTCAGTAACTGCTGGGCACTGTGGGGGCAGGTCACTAAAACACAGGCCAGTGGAGACACAAAGGGGGGAAGTATATACAGAGTTAGAGCCTGGTTCTGTGCATCAGCAGGTTTAGCAGTTATATGTGTGTTTTGTTGTTTATTTTCTTATTGTATTACATGCATCTTGATGTAAAAAAAAACTAAACAAAACAAAAAACAAGGCAAATCATTTTGCTTAACGTTGCCATTCATGTCGCGTTAAACTCCTTCCTGTGTCCCTGTGCATGGTCATGATATGTTTATTAAGTTTCTCAACATTTCTCAAAATGGCTTCACAAATTGCTTAAACATCATTTAATTTATTTTGCTGATTCCTGAAGATACTTTGATATAGCATTTAAATTTTCTTACTGTGGTCTCTTACAGTAAGAAACAGAGTAGGATTAAAATGCTAATTTCTATTTATGTGTGTTTTTGAAGGCACTCTTTTTTATTTTTTACATTCTTCAATAAAGTATTCTGCAATCTTTGAAATGCTCTGCTCAGTATATCTGTAATGAGACAGAACTAGTTAGAAGGCTGTGGTTAAAATAACCAAATGAGGCTTTACTGGTTTGTACGTGTTCCAAAGTCGTGGTCCAAAAACAGGTGAAGGTCAGATCCAAAACAAGCCAAATATAACAACAGACAGACATAACAAAGATCAGGTCCAGGCAACCAACATCCAAATAGGGAGCAAGCAAAAAGACAAAGTCCAAAAAACAAAACAAGACGTAGCTCTATGAAAGAAGCAATACCTCACAATGAGCTGAGCTGAAGCCTGGCCTGTATACTAACTGAACTGATCACATGATGAGAGAAACAGGTGAGACAAATCAGGGGTGGTGAGCAGAGCTGGACAAAGTACACAGATCATGTACTGAGTTAAAGTCGAGACCCCCAGGGTAAAATATTCCTCCTGTAAAAGTAGAAGTTCCTCCTTTTAGACCTCCACTGGAGTAAAAGTACGAAAGTATTTGGCTTGAAATGTATTTAAGTATCAAAAGTAAAAGTACTAAAATATGAATTATAATTTATATTATATTATTTATTATAATTTATATTTTATATTTATAATATAATATATATTTTATTATAATTTATATTATAATTAACTTTGATGTCCTGTTATCATTTTTATAAGCAGACTGGCTTCATGAACTCATTTCAGGTGAAAGTCCTCCAGCGTCTCTCTTGGTAAACCAGTCTTTTAATAGAACGTCATTAATTAGTGACGCTGACGTCTATTAAAATGATCAGAAGCACAAAACACTGAAGGTAAACAGTTTCCATCAGGGAGAACCGAGTGGCTCTGAAATCACTTTTTACACACAAGCAAAGTTTCAGGTTGAGATGACTTTGTACAACCCCAATTCCAGTGAAGTTGGGACGTTGTGTAAAACAAATAAAATCATAATACGATGATTTGCAAATCCTTTTCAACCGATATTCAATTGAATCCACTACAAAGACGAGATATTTAATGTTCAAACGGATAAACTTTATTGTTTTTTGCAAATATTCCCTCATTTTGAATTTGATGCCTGCAACATGTTCCAAAGAAGTTGGGACAGGGGCAACAAAAGACTGGGAAAGTTGAGGAATGCTTAAAAAACACCTGTTTGGAACGTTCCACAGGTGAACAGGTTAATTGGAAACAGGTGAGTTTCATGATTGGGTATAAAGGGAGCATCCCTGAAAGGCTCAGTCGTTCACAAGCGAGGACGGGCGAGGTTCACCACTTAGTGAACAACTGCGTGAGCAAATAGTCCAACAGTTTAAGAACAACGTTTCTCAACGTGCAACTGCAGGAATTTAGGGATTTCATCATCTACAGTCCATAATATCATCAAAAGATTCAGAGGATCTGGAGAAATCTCTGCAGGTAAGCAGCCAGGCAGAAAACCAGCACTGAATGCCCGTGACCTTCGACCCCTCAGGCGGCACTGCATTAAAAACCCACATCATTCTGTAACGGATATTCCCACATGGGCTCAGGAACACTTCGGAAAACCACTGTCAGTGAACTCAGTTCGTCGCTCCGTCTACAAGTGCAGGTTAAAACTCTGCCATGCAAATCGAAGCCACATATCAACACCACCCAGAAACGCCGCCGGCTTCTCTGGGCCGAGCTCATCTGAGATGGACTGACGCAGAGTGGAAAAGTGTCCTGTGGTCTGACGCGTCCACATTTCACACTGTTTCTGGAAATCATGGACGTCGTGTCCTCCGGGCCAAAGAGGAAAAGGACTGTCTGGATTGTTTTCAGCGCAAAGTTCAAAAGCCAGCATCTCTGATGGTGTGGGGGTGTGTTAGTGTCCATGGCAGGGGTAACTTGCACATCTGTGAAGGCCCCATTAATGCTGAAAGGTACATACAGGTTTTGGAGCAACATCTGCTGCCATCCAAGCAGCGTCTTTTTCAGGGACGTCCTGCTTATTTCAGCAAGACGATGCCGAGCCACATTCTGCACGTGTTACAACAGCGTGGCTTCGTAGTAAAAGAGTGCGGGTACTAGACTGACCTGCCTGCAGTCCAGACCGTCTCCCATTGAAAATGTGTGGCGCATTATGAAGCTCAAAATACGACAGCGGAGACCCCGGACTGCTGAGCAGCTGAAGCTGGACATCAAGCAGGAATGGGAAAGAATTCCACCTACAAAGCTTCAACAATTAGTGTCCTCAGTTCCCAAACGCTTATTGAGTGTTAAAGGAAAGGTGATGTAACACAGTGGGAAACACGCCCCTGTCCCAACTTCTCTGGAACATGTTGCAGGCATCAAATTCAAAATGAGTGAACATTAAATATCTCGTATTTGTAGTGGATTCAAGTGAATATAGGTTAAAGATTTGCAAATCATCGTATTCTGTATCTATTTATGTTTTACACAACGTCCCAACTTCTCTGGAACATGTTGCAGGCATCAAATTCAAAATGAGTGAATATTTGCAAAAAACAATGAAGTTTATCTGTTTGAACATTAAATATCTGGTCTTTGTAGTGGATTCAGTTGAATATCGGTTAAAGATTTGCAAATCATCGTATTCTGTTTTTATTTGTTTTACACAACGTAAATTGTGTAATGTAAATGTAAATTAGTTACAAGTTGAATAAAAACTGGCTTTAAACTCAGGTTCACAAAGTTTTCCTTTGCTGTATTGATCTGTAGGTCTCTGTTCATAAACATAACCTAACCAATACTAATTTACCATAAAATGAAATTGTAAAGTACAGATACATGAAAAAACTACTTAAGTACAGTAACGAATTACATTTACTTAGTTACTGTCCACTGCTGGTGGTGAGGCATATTTCTGAAGGTGGAATGCTGTGACCTCACAGTCAAGTGTCCCAGAGGGCTCTGGGAAGTGAAGTCAGGGCTGGTGGGATGTATGACAATATTATTGCTCATTTAAGCCCATTTTATATTGTTTAGCCTTGTAAACACAGACTGCTCGATCAATCTCTGTGTTTTTAATTGTGGTTCAGTATTTCTGGTCTGTTAGTCTGTCCTGAAACCTCTCTCTTAAATCAACTGTATGAATTCCACGATATTTACAGCACAGGTTCTGCTCACACACTATAAACATGGCAATAACTAGTTCTGAGAAACTGAGGTCAACAGAGGTCCAGACCTTGGAGGTTTCACATAAACCTAGAAACAGTGGAAACAGTGTTGTCCTGATAATATGGTAACCTACAATGCAGAGGAGCTTGCATGTAAGATGAGATAACGTGGCTGTATATTTTGTAACCATCAATTAAAAATTCTATTTACATATTAGCAGTTTAATATATGGGTTTCAACATGTATTTTCTCCTGAAAATAAATTGCTCGTGTCACATTTAAAAATGTTATAGAAGTGTTTTTTCCCTTCATAATGCCCACTTACGATATTTATGTGGTTTTATGTAACAAAGACATCATGTCCACTTTCCATGTGGATACATGTCGAAGGTCGGCAACCAAATTGTTCAATGAAAAACCAAATTTCAATCAATAAAGTTCTCCCAACCTACCTACGGTGACAAATGAACAAGCCGTATATATTTATATATTATATAAGCTGCATTACCTATAAATAAACAGTACTGCATTTATAACAGTGGTCAGTTATAAATATTCCAGATTATTAGTAATATGTTTCAGTGTATGACCCACTTCAATATTACAGAAACTCATCTGCTCCAGAGTTCCACTTGTCTTGCCAATCAGATTATCAAATTATTTTTCATTCACCAGTATTGATATATTTGATGAAGCTATGAGCGTGAGGATACTGGATGGGAGGAATGTTTAGATTGTTTAGAACAGTGTGTGATTTTCATTCTCACTGCACGCCTGATTGTGTAGTTGTGTAGTGCTTTAAGTATTGAGGGACTCAAATGTTAATTTCTGAGTTCATAAATGAAAAAAATATATACACACATATATCAAATGGAAAGAAAGGTTAGCTGAGACTTCATACCAATACCCATATGTAACACATAAAAGATCAGTTAACCATCAGTCGAGATTTAAATAATACATTTATTGGATAGTTCATATAACAAAATACTAATGATTTTTATAAATAAATTAAACAACTGGGAAATGTTCACTTGTGCAAATTTGGCTACAAGACAACAAAAATACAAAAAAACCCATCATACATCAACCGATTATAACATTAACATTAAGTATTGAGTTATCATTTGCTCCAGGCAAAGATATTTTAATAACTTACATGAAAACATGTTCGTCTCTTAAAATGAATTAATTTAATTTTTATCTGTATTCACTGCAAAAGATGTTAAGTTTCAATTCTATCAACAACACTTTCATATTTGAGATGGATTCTCATCCCAAACGTTTGTGCTTTCCTGTCTTTAAAATACTTAGTTCTGAAGGTAACGGATTCAGTAGTCAGAACACTTCAGGAGGTCATACTTCACATATCCAACTCTGTCCACCTGTCGCCTGCTGGTCATTCTCCAGTAGAACTTTTCTCGGCAGAAGTAGAAGTGTCCTAAAATTAGACCAATAAGAGAATGAAAATGAGAAGCAGCACGTTTTTGAATTTTTGGCCAAGAACAAAAGTCAGTTAAACAAGTGTGGAACTGCGTACAAAGAGAGCGTTTATATCTGATAGATATAAACCAAAAATCGTTTATTGCCTTAAGGATCTTACCCTTGTAAAGGAACACATCGTGAGAGTCCACTGGGACCCCACCGAAGGTCTCGTCAGTGAAGCGAGGATATCCCTTATCTATCTGCTGTGTCTTAACATCCAGCCTGAGAAAAAGAACAAGAGCAGTGGAAAAGTTTAGATATAGGTGAAAGACAAAGTTTTTGGTTGGAGCAAATTAATCAAATAATATTTGAATGCCTACAAACATCTCTGGAAAGACTTGTTCTCACCTCCAGAAGTTCTCCCCACTAAACAGGATCACTTTGCCTTTCCCCCTCTGCAGTGCACCCTCCACCTTCTGCAAAGTGCTAGGAAGGCCAAGTTTCTCAATTCTGCGTGGTCCCTGGACCTCCTGTCCGTTGTACACCCAGAACTGAGTGTCTGAGGAAACAAGATAGATGGAAAAGCTCAGATGTGCATCTGAATTTGTTTATCATATCATCATGATAAGCTATCTGAACATGCTGTTACCTGCAAAGAAGTAGATCTTTTTGGTCAGATGGTCCTCAAAAGCAGTGTTGATCTTATTTGGCAGGGCAGGCCATCTCTCAGAGGTGCGGAAAGGGCCTTTGTTTTTCCCGTCACCACCATTTGATGTCTTCCAGTAAAGCCTAAACAAGTGATATTAATTACTTAAAAAAGCTCCTGAAGTGATGATAGATGAAGTGTTTATGACTAAACACTCAAGACTGCCAAAGTTTTAATTACAAACATCATTATATTAGTGCTAACTAGTCTATATTTATTTCTATTTGCTCTTTGAAAGAGAAATTAATATTGGCTGTTATTAATGTTGACTAGGGTATTAGGAACACCTGAATATATAGCAGCATACAGGCTACTGGTTCTTACCCATCTTTGAAGAAATGAAGCTCGCCCTGGATCTCTGTTATTGTGTCAAATATGTCCATTTTGCAGGCATCCATGGAGGGGTCCACAGATGGGGTTGTGGTGGGTACAATTGGGGCAGTGGGCTTAGGTGTTTGAGCAGTAGGTTTGGGAGTAGAAACTGGGGAAGATGTAGTGGTTGTAGGCTGGGGAGGCTTGGGATCAGGGCCTGGTTTGGGTCCTGTAAGAGAGAAAGACCATTAATCATTAAATGAGAGAAAGACGTGGACAAAGTTTGTGACATCATCTCAGGATACTTCTTCTCATATCATGGTATCTACTTCTTCTTACACCACCACCTTCGGGGGTTAGGAAACATTGATATAGAAGCTTTAGGGTGCCTTTCTACAGCATCACCCCAAACAACCGTTTTGGCACCATTATTTTTAAAAGTGTAATTCTGAAATGTTGTCTTAATGCTGATATTATTGATCAGTAGTTCCAGCAAGATTGACATAATACCATAGAGATACTGAATGCCTTCAATGTCATCTTCATTCAGAGAGAAGTCTGCTACATATTTGTACATGGGGAACATCAGAGCATCCTGAATGTTGGAGTGATCCAGACCAAGAGCATGTCCAAACTCATGAGCTGC
This sequence comes from Pygocentrus nattereri, assembly GCF_015220715.1. NCBI lineage: Eukaryota > Metazoa > Chordata > Actinopteri > Characiformes > Serrasalmidae > Pygocentrus > Pygocentrus nattereri. The sequence continues at coordinate 26,926,571 of NC_051238.1, read as the reverse complement.
CACCAGGAACAGGCTGTATCCTGTGTGAAGAACAAATGAATTAGTAAAGCAGATCTTTGACCTTTGCATTGCAGACCTCTGCTATCTGTTCTGATGAGAGCGATAAGTGGTGAAGGCCAGTGAAATTACCTTTGTCTGGACAAAAGCCCCATTTTTTATCTGTGTCAAAGTTGCTGGTTGTAGCACACCAGAGTTTTCCATCACCTCGGCCTTCACTGGTGCAGGAAGTGTAGGTCTTTCCCAGGAAGATGAAAGGAAACTGACATGGCTCACCCTCAGAGTTTCCACCAATCACTGCAGTGTCTGTGAGCCAACATCAGTGCAGTATTAAATCAGGTGCTGATGAACATCAACTGTATGTTGGAGCTGTTTCTTTGAGCTACATGACTTGAGTACATGAAGTTAACCAGTACAGAGGAAATAAGTCTCTCACCTCGATTAGGACAGAACCCATATTTTTTATCGGTGTCAAAGTTGGCTGTGGTCGCACACCAGCGATACCCATCAGAGCGTCCTTCTGTGGTGCAACTGTCATATTGTTTCCCCAGAAATGTGAAAGGGAAGACACACTGTGCTCCATCACTGTTGCCTCCAAATGTGAACAGAACTGTCGAGACAGAGAGACTTCAGTAATGATCACAATCTCATACGCTATAGCACTACTCATTGACTTACGGTTTGGAGAGTTAATAGAAATGGAGTGATACGCTGTAGTCTTAAATAAAGGTGCCAAAAAGAGTTCTGTGGAGTGATACCATGTCTATTCCCTTACAGAACTTTTAAATGTATATTTTAAAAGCACTAATAAATATTTTAAAAATCCATAGTGAAGTTCTTTTTTTCAGAGCAAAAAAACTCTTATTTTATGGCTTTTCTCCAAAAAACTATTTTTGGTACTTTTATTTTAGAAAGTGTGATTTCTAGACTAAGATGTTGCCACAGTAGTAGACAAGAACTTACGCTCGCTAGGGCAGAATCCATATTTCTTGTCTTTGTCATAGTCAGCAGTGGTGCCGCACCATGGCAGACCATCACTACGGCCTTCAGTGATGCAGGTGGAGTAAGATCTTCTTTCAAAGAGGAATGGGAAATGGCACATAGCGCCCTCTGCATTGCCATAGCGAGTCTTAACAGCTGAAAGGACAACATAGAACCATGTTTAGCTGTGGAACTGTGAATATTAACACACACCTGGTAGAGAGAAATCCAAACGGTCATGATTCTGCTCGTTCTTATTCAGTGTGTAATCAAAACACTAGGGGGGGCTATTGTTCTATTTCACAGCCTTTTCAGCATCTTCCTCACACCTCTTTATAACATTCCCCACATTTTCATTCAGTAAATAGCAGCGTGAGCAGGAACTGTTTTTCTATTTTATCCAATTGTGCAGCTCTTATCATCACCACTATTGCATGGCAGATAAATACATAAATGTCTGTACTAGACATCTCTCACCTGGTCCATTGCCAAGGGTCCAGTATTCATCATCATCAAAGTGGGCATCCCCCTGCATTCCTTCACCAGGGGGATAGGCGTGAGCCAGCAGGCCGTCTTTACCATCAAATGGGTAGGGGTCTCCATGATCTGGAATAAACACATCATGTTAAACTCTCTTCTTACAGTTCTTTGGACACCATAACATAAAGCATAGCTCACCCTATGTAGTTATAATGTAAAGAGTCAAGGAAACAGGAAGGCCAGCAGGAAGGTCATTAAACGAGCAGCCTTAAAGAGATTCGGATCCTGTCCTATTTCTATAAACGGTCAAATTGTTTGTGCTTTTGATGCTGGAAAACTAACCAGAGTATGTAAATTTAATTGATTTGCTTGGTTACAAGCATGAATCCTGGGTTTGAACTAATCTGAATCTTGTCATGATCACAACTAACCTTGTTTTCCAAATGAGATCATGATGTCAGCCGTGCCGTCATAGAGACGGGTAAAAGTCAGAGGCGTGACATCACTCCACACCTTGAAGGCTCTGGCAAAGGCATCATCGATAAGAGATTCTTCCATATCTGGAGAGTAATTCATGATCCTACAGAAGAAAATAACATAAAATAATTAGTACTATGTTCAGTGTGATTTGGCTAAACAGGCCACCGTAGCTGTGTACATAATGCATTCACTCTTTCAGCATTTGGTCATTTACTCAAGGTTTTGTTAAGGAGAAATGAAGAGCCTTGTGCACCAAATTGACACACTTACCTGTATGTGACGTCATTGTGATCCCACTTCACGTCTCCTTGGAAGGTCTGGTAGTTGCGGATGTCCGGCACACCACAGCGAGGCTGTTTCATGGCACTGACTGTGGCTTTGTCCAGTGCGCCGGTCTCCTCCAGTCCCAGCTGCCTCTGCAGAATCTTCAGAGCTTTAGAGGTGGACACCACTGACTGCAGCCCGCTCTTCTCCTGGACCTCCATATAACCAAAGCGCTTCAGGTACGTCTGAAGGCAGGAAAAGGAGAGAAAGTTGTCAGACAGGGTCATGTAATGTCCTCTAGCCAGTACGTTTTACATATATATTTATACAGAATGTGCACATGCAGTGTACAACACACCAGTAAGGAAGTACTTCAGCATTTTTAAGCCTTATATCTACCCGCAGCATCAGTAGCATACAGGCAATCACCATAGACAGTATTTGACATGTTTCTCTGTACTGAACAAAAGAACAGAAAACCTATGGACTCAAAGCACATTAGTGTTTTTTTGCACAAATTAGTGTGCAGTGGTTTCAGCAGGTTTAATTGCTCTTTAATCAAGTACAGAGTAACTCATCAAGTGTGCAGTTAACTACTGTACGACACAGATGCAGGAGATTACGTTAAGAGCTCTACCTATATTTGCTTTAAGTGAGATGTATGAAGTAAGACAAGAAATACTCACCTCAGCCAGCTCCGTGTCTGTCATGTTTTTGATTACATCCCCAGGGAAGTTCACAAAGACAGACTTAATTGGATGGCACCACACGCTTAAAGCGCAGGTTCCAAGAACCAAGAACGCCAGAGCGCTAAGTCTCATAGTGAGAACTTTGGAATCAGCCCCTGATCCTGAGAAGAAAAAGTCTAAAGGCTCTCAGATGAAGATCTGTTGAAGTTGCTGGAGAGGTCTATCAGACAAGAGCGTTTACCAGTGTTTTCTTCAGTCCGCTTCTCTTGGCTCTTGTTGCTCTTTGTCTGCTCTTGAAGCGGCTCTGTGCCCAACATTTATAGCCAGAGTGAGGATTAGGTCACAGCCTCACCACCTATCTGTCACTCACTTTAACCCTCCCACACACCCGGCTTTTTAAAGTCTCCCCTATTCCAGGAAAATTCCACAAAAGATGAGTTTTTACAGTAACAGATGTCATTAAACAGGAACATTGTTTTCCTTATTCTTCAACTTCTTTATTTAGTGTCTATTAGTTCATTCTATTTGACGTGAAGAAAGGCTCAATTAATATGCAATTATAGGAGCATTCTAGGAATTAGTGTGTTAATCATCCTAATGATTAGTTGCTTTCTGAGAGAAAGATGAAAACACATGTTTGAAACGTAACAAATGACCTAACCCATAAAAACAAGAAAATAAGCAGTGGAAACAATATGTCTTAATGAAAGAGCTCACGAACATAGAAAGAAAATCCCCCAGTTTTCACAGTTTGACATCACAAGAATTACGAAATTATATTTGAGTATATTAGTCACAGATGGTCATCACAGTTACCACAGTCCTTCCTTGTCTTGATTGTGAAAGCCACTGTTTTCTTGTCTCAGTCCTGAAGTGGTCCAGGAATATCATTAGGAATTATATATTTTTTTCTAAGATGGCCATTTGACATAAAGACATGTTGATCCTTTCAGTGTGAGGTCAAGTACAGTCCAGTGAAAAAGTTTTAGGCAGCCCTGAGAACTTCTTAAAACTATCTCAGCAGCAAGTGTGTATATGACAGTAAAACACTTTACAAACAAAGAATGAATTATTCACATATAAACACAAATACAGTAATATAGATTACTGCAAATAAAATTCCAATACAAGTTATTCAGGTTTCAACATCAGGAAACAGTGAAAAACAAAAAAATACTGATAAATATAATTTCGTGTTTTTAGCGTGGGTATTTATTACAGTTTCTGAACTTTTCAGGCTTTCAGTTTTTTAAAGAAATCAGCAATGATATTTTTCTCACCTCCGCAATTCAGTCTTAGAAGTTGATTGCATTTTCTGCTTCACATAATCAAAGTAATTCAAAGCACATTCATTGATGTTGGACTCTGAAGTGGTCAGTCCATTGTTCTGAGAACAACAGCAGCTTCTTTATTTGATTGGCAAGTCCTCCTGGTAGTTGACATGACACAATATTTATTTTTCTGATAAGTTCGAACTGATAAAGTAATGCCACTTTTAAAAAATACAGTAAAAAAGTTCTCAAAAGACTCCACTATCTATCTATCTATCTATCTATCTATCTATCTATCTATCTATCTATCTATCTATCTATCTATCTATCTATCTATCTATCTATCTATGTGTTGTTATTTATTTATTTATTTAGAATACATTTATGGAACTATGTTAGAAATCAGCCCCTCTATCATTTAACTTTTTTGTCATTCTACACAATAATGTAAATATTTATAGAAATTACATTATAACATTATGTAATGTTGGAGCAAAAATAAAAACATGCTTACATCCTTTACTACTGAAGCTTGCTGCAGGCTCAGCGATGCGTCATCCCTGCTCATTACATCATCATCCGTTGGCATAAGTCATGAGTAATAAAATGATCTGGAATCCATCTCTATGACCTGGTTATGATAATGAATCTGCCGTTCATTTAAAGCCCAGTTTTTATTCAGAAAACCCTTGAGCACAAATGAAGCTGTAGTAAATAAATGCTTTAAAGTATAAATCTCTACAGGTGGCAACGGGGGGATGGCAGGGTGGGGGGGGTGGCGGGGTGGGGGGTGGCGGGGGCTTGTAAGCGCACAAGTCACTTTCATGTGTGTCACTGAAATAGAGGAAACCCACACCAGCAGGATCTCAAGAATTTGTGCATGTTTGCAGTTACAAATGTCATGTTTAAGATGTAAAATCAAGCTTATGGTTCTGGAAACTGTGTGCACATGAAGAAAAGTGCACATAAGGTGAAAGGTTTCAATTAGACAGAACAGCTTCGCTGAGATTTTCCTGTTTTATTTGTGTATTTTCACCTGCAGGAGCTGTGCACTGTTTAACAGTGTGTTTTCATTACAGTGAACCAATTCGCTCCCTCAGTAACTGCTGGGCACTGTGGGGGCAGGTCACTAAAACACAGGCCAGTGGAGACACAAAGGGGGGAAGTATATACAGAGTTAGAGCCTGGTTCTGTGCATCAGCAGGTTTAGCAGTTATATGTGTGTTTTGTTGTTTATTTTCTTATTGTATTACATGCATCTTGATGTAAAAAAAAACTAAACAAAACAAAAAACAAGGCAAATCATTTTGCTTAACGTTGCCATTCATGTCGCGTTAAACTCCTTCCTGTGTCCCTGTGCATGGTCATGATATGTTTATTAAGTTTCTCAACATTTCTCAAAATGGCTTCACAAATTGCTTAAACATCATTTAATTTATTTTGCTGATTCCTGAAGATACTTTGATATAGCATTTAAATTTTCTTACTGTGGTCTCTTACAGTAAGAAACAGAGTAGGATTAAAATGCTAATTTCTATTTATGTGTGTTTTTGAAGGCACTCTTTTTTATTTTTTACATTCTTCAATAAAGTATTCTGCAATCTTTGAAATGCTCTGCTCAGTATATCTGTAATGAGACAGAACTAGTTAGAAGGCTGTGGTTAAAATAACCAAATGAGGCTTTACTGGTTTGTACGTGTTCCAAAGTCGTGGTCCAAAAACAGGTGAAGGTCAGATCCAAAACAAGCCAAATATAACAACAGACAGACATAACAAAGATCAGGTCCAGGCAACCAACATCCAAATAGGGAGCAAGCAAAAAGACAAAGTCCAAAAAACAAAACAAGACGTAGCTCTATGAAAGAAGCAATACCTCACAATGAGCTGAGCTGAAGCCTGGCCTGTATACTAACTGAACTGATCACATGATGAGAGAAACAGGTGAGACAAATCAGGGGTGGTGAGCAGAGCTGGACAAAGTACACAGATCATGTACTGAGTTAAAGTCGAGACCCCCAGGGTAAAATATTCCTCCTGTAAAAGTAGAAGTTCCTCCTTTTAGACCTCCACTGGAGTAAAAGTACGAAAGTATTTGGCTTGAAATGTATTTAAGTATCAAAAGTAAAAGTACTAAAATATGAATTATAATTTATATTATATTATTTATTATAATTTATATTTTATATTTATAATATAATATATATTTTATTATAATTTATATTATAATTAACTTTGATGTCCTGTTATCATTTTTATAAGCAGACTGGCTTCATGAACTCATTTCAGGTGAAAGTCCTCCAGCGTCTCTCTTGGTAAACCAGTCTTTTAATAGAACGTCATTAATTAGTGACGCTGACGTCTATTAAAATGATCAGAAGCACAAAACACTGAAGGTAAACAGTTTCCATCAGGGAGAACCGAGTGGCTCTGAAATCACTTTTTACACACAAGCAAAGTTTCAGGTTGAGATGACTTTGTACAAACCCAATTCCAGTGAAGTTGGGACGTTGTGTAAAACAAATAAAATCATAATACGATGATTTGCAAATCCTTTTCAACCGATATTCAATTGAATCCACTACAAAGACGAGATATTTAATGTTCAAACGGATAAACTTTATTGTTTTTTGCAAATATTCCCTCATTTTGAATTTGATGCCTGCAACATGTTCCAAAGAAGTTGGGACAGGGGCAACAAAAGACTGGGAAAGTTGAGGAATGCTTAAAAAACACCTGTTTGGAACGTTCCACAGGTGAACAGGTTAATTGGAAACAGGTGAGTTTCATGATTGGGTATAAAGGGAGCATCCCTGAAAGGCTCAGTCGTTCACAAGCGAGGACGGGCGAGGTTCACCACTTAGTGAACAACTGCGTGAGCAAATAGTCCAACAGTTTAAGAACAACGTTTCTCAACGTGCAACTGCAGGAATTTAGGGATTTCATCATCTACAGTCCATAATATCATCAAAAGATTCAGAGAATCTGGAGAAATCTCTGCAGGTAAGCAGCCAGGCAGAAAACCAGCACTGAATGCCCGTGACCTTCGACCCCTCAGGCGGCACTGCATTAAAAACCCACATCATTCTGTAACGGATATTCCCACATGGGCTCAGGAACACTTCGGAAAACCACTGTCAGTGAACTCAGTTCGTCGCTCCGTCTACAAGTGCAGGTTAAAACTCTGCCATGCAAATCGAAGCCACATATCAACACCACCCAGAAACGCCGCCGGCTTCTCTGGGCCGAGCTCATCTGAGATGGACTGACGCAGAGTGGAAAAGTGTCCTGTGGTCTGACGCGTCCACATTTCACACTGTTTCTGGAAATCATGGACGTCGTGTCCTCCGGGCCAAAGAGGAAAAGGACTGTCTGGATTGTTTTCAGCGCAAAGTTCAAAAGCCAGCATCTCTGATGGTGTGGGGGTGTGTTAGTGTCCATGGCAGGGGTAACTTGCACATCTGTGAAGGCCCCATTAATGCTGAAAGGTACATACAGGTTTTGGAGCAACATCTGCTGCCATCCAAGCAGCGTCTTTTTCAGGGACGTCCTGCTTATTTCAGCAAGACGATGCCGAGCCACATTCTGCACGTGTTACAACAGCGTGGCTTCGTAGTAAAAGAGTGCGGGTACTAGACTGACCTGCCTGCAGTCCAGACCGTCTCCCATTGAAAATGTGTGGCGCATTATGAAGCTCAAAATACGACAGCGGAGACCCCGGACTGCTGAGCAGCTGAAGCTGGACATCAAGCAGGAATGGGAAAGAATTCCACCTACAAAGCTTCAACAATTAGTGTCCTCAGTTCCCAAACGCTTATTGAGTGTTAAAGGAAAGGTGATGTAACACAGTGGGAAACACGCCCCTGTCCCAACTTCTCTGGAACATGTTGCAGGCATCAAATTCAAAATGAGTGAACATTAAATATCTCGTATTTGTAGTGGATTCAAGTGAATATAGGTTAAAGATTTGCAAATCATCGTATTCTGTATCTATTTATGTTTTACACAACGTCCCAACTTCTCTGGAACATGTTGCAGGCATCAAATTCAAAATGAGTGAATATTTGCAAAAAACAATGAAGTTTATCTGTTTGAACATTAAATATCTGGTCTTTGTAGTGGATTCAGTTGAATATCGGTTAAAGATTTGCAAATCATCGTATTCTGTTTTTATTTGTTTTACACAACGTAAATTGTGTAATGTAAATGTAAATTAGTTACAAGTTGAATAAAAACTGGCTTTAAACTCAGGTTCACAAAGTTTTCCTTTGCTGTATTGATCTGTAGGTCTCTGTTCATAAACATAACCTAACCAATACTAATTTACCATAAAATGAAATTGTAAAGTACAGATACATGAAAAAACTACTTAAGTACAGTAACGAATTACATTTACTTAGTTACTGTCCACTGCTGGTGGTGAGGCATATTTCTGAAGGTGGAATGCTGTGACCTCACAGTCAAGTGTCCCAGAGGGCTCTGGGAAGTGAAGTCAGGGCTGGTGGGATGTATGACAATATTATTGCTCATTTAAGCCCATTTTATATTGTTTAGCCTTGTAAACACAGACTGCTCGATCAATCTCTGTGTTTTTAATTGTGGTTCAGTATTTCTGGTCTGTTAGTCTGTCCTGAAACCTCTCTCTTAAATCAACTGTATGAATTCCACGATATTTACAGCACAGGTTCTGCTCACACACTATAAACATGGCAATAACTAGTTCTGAGAAACTGAGGTCAACAGAGGTCCAGACCTTGGAGGTTTCACATAAACCTAGAAACAGTGGAAACAGTGTTGTCCTGATAATATGGTAACCTACAATGCAGAGGAGCTTGCATGTAAGATGAGATAACGTGGCTGTATATTTTGTAACCATCAATTAAAAATTCTATTTACATATTAGCAGTTTAATATATGGGTTTCAACATGTATTTTCTCCTGAAAATAAATTGCTCGTGTCACATTTAAAAATGTTATAGAAGTGTTTTTTCCCTTCATAATGCCCACTTACGATATTTATGTGGTTTTATGTAACAAAGACATCATGTCCACTTTCCATGTGGATACATGTCGAAGGTCGGCAACCAAATTGTTAAGAAAATCCATTTTGTCCTTTCAAGAAAAATCAAACCATCTCGGAAGCCACAAAGACAGATTTGCTCATTTACCCTAATACCCCTGCTGCAGCATCTCGCAGGGCAGAGTAGAACTGTAGTTGCTTTTGGTGCTTTTGTCCACTAGGTGACACTAATGTGATAAAGTTTTCAAAGCTTGGCATAAAACCTTTTAAAAGAAAGCTTCAGGCTTCAAACAGCTTTGTTTTGCCATCACTTGTAAAAATGTAATGGGCAAGGAGGAAACTAATGAGGCAGACAAGGCAGCAAGATGCAAGCACAGGTTAATGCTGTCCATCTTGAAGACAAGGGGATTCTGGAATGGAGGATACACTTGGCCAGGGAGACTGAAGGTGTAAAACACATGTGTCAGGCTCCAGACCTTGATTAAACACATTAAACACTAAACACACCTCATTCAACTCTTAAGGCTAATTAGCAAGGCCCCAAACAACCATTAGCAAGATGGTACTGATCTCCTGCTGTCTGCACTGTGCTGAAACACATCACTGTATCTCCTCTCTGATTAATACACACTGTGCAATATATCACAACTATTACTGTAATAACACTTTACTTTACACTACAATGTGCTTTTAGTTTACTTCATACCACTCAGTGCCTGCTGTCATGTAAATATAAAAAATCTGTCTCAGATTTGCAAATAAGCAAATAGATATACTTTTATTTTATTTCTGTTATACTTTAACCAATTATGTCTTGCTACTGTAAGACTGCAATTTCAATCAATAAAGTTCTCCCAACCTACCTACGGTGACAAATGAACAAGCCGTATATATTTATATATTATATAAGCTGCATTACCTATAAATAAACAGTACTGCATTTATAACAGTGGTCAGTTATAAATATTCCAGATTATTAGTAATATGTTTCAGTGTATGACCCACTTCAATATTACAGAAACTCATCTGCTCCAGAGTTCCACTTGTCTTGCCAATCAGATTATCAAATTATTTTTCATTCACCAGTATTGATATATTTGATGAAGCTATGAGCGTGAGGATACTGGATGGGAGGAATGTTTAGATTGTTTAGAACAGTGTGTGATTTTCATTCTCACTGCACGCCTGATTGTGTAGTTGTGTAGTGCTTTAAGTATTGAGGGACTCAAATGTTAATTTCTGAGTTCATAAATGAAAAAAATATATACACACATATATCAAATGGAAAGAAAGGTTAGCTGAGACTTCATACCAATACCCATATGTAACACATAAAAGATCAGTTAACCATCAGTCGAGATTTAAATAATACATTTATTGGATAGTTCATATAACAAAATACTAATGATTTTTATAAATAAATTAAACAACTGGGAAATGTTCACTTGTGCAAATTTGGCTACAAGACAACAAAAATACAAAAAAACCCATCATACATCAACCGATTATAACATTAACATTAAGTATTGAGTTATCATTTGCTCCAGGCAAAGATATTTTAATAACTTACATGAAAACATGTTCGTCTCTTAAAATGAATTAATTTAATTTTTATCTGTATTCACTGCAAAAGATGTTAAGTTTCAATTCTATCAACAACACTTTCATATTTGAGATGGATTCTCATCCCAAACGTTTGTGCTTTCCTGTCTTTAAAATACTTAGTTCTGAAGGTAACGGATTCAGTAGTCAGAACACTTCAGGAGGTCATACTTCACATATCCAACTCTGTCCACCTGTCGCCTGCTGGTCATTCTCCAGTAGAACTTTTCTCGGCAGAAGTAGAAGTGTCCTAAAATTAGACCAATAAGAGAATGAAAATGAGAAGCAGCACGTTTTTGAATTTTTGGCCAAGAACAAAAGTCAGTTAAACAAGTGTGGAACTGCGTACAAAGAGAGCGTTTATATCTGATAGATATAAACCAAAAATCGTTTATTGCCTTAAGGATCTTACCCTTGTAAAGGAACACATCGTGAGAGTCCCCTGGGACCCCACCGAAGGTCTCGTCAGTGAAGCGAGGATATCCCTTATCTATCTGCTGTGTCTTAACATCCAGCCTGAGAAAAAGAACAAGAGCAGTGGAAAAGTTTAGATATAGGTGAAAGACAAAGTTTTTGGTTGGAGCAAATTAATCAAATAATATTTGAATGCCTACAAACATCTCTGGAAAGACTTGTTCTCACCTCCAGAAGTTCTCCCCACTAAACAGGATCACTTTGCCTTTCCCCCTCTGCAGTGCACCCTCCACCTTCTGCAAAGTGCTAGGAAGGCCAAGTTTCTCAATTCTGCGTGGTCCCTGGACCTCCTGTCCGTTGTACACCCAGAACTGAGTGTCTGAGGAAACAAGATAGATGGAAAAGCTCAGATGTGCATCTGAATTTGTTTATCATATCATCATGATAAGCTATCTGAACATGCTGTTACCTGCAAAGAAGTAGATCTTTTTGGTCAGATGGTCCTCAAAAGCAGTGTTGATCTTATTTGGCAGGGCAGGCCATCTCTCAGAGGTGCGGAAAGGGCCTTTGTTTTTCCCGTCACCACCATTTGATGTCTTCCAGTAAAGCCTAAACAAGTGATATTAATTACTTAAAAAAGCTCCTGAAGTGATGATAGATGAAGTGTTTATGACTAAACACTCAAGACTGCCAAAGTTTTAATTACAAACATCATTATATTAGTGCTAACTAGTCTATATTTATTTCTATTTGCTCTTAGAAAGAGAAATTAATATTGGCTGTTATTAGTGTTGACTAGGGTATTAGGAACACCTGAATATATAGCAGCATACAGGCTACTGGTTCTTACCCATCTTTGAAGAAATGAAGCTCGCCCTGGATCTCTGTTATTGTGTCAAATATGTCCATTTTGCAGGCATCCATGGAGGGGTCCACAGATGGGGTTGTGGTGGGTACAATTGGGGCAGTGGGCTTAGGTGTTTGAGCAGTAGGTTTGGGAGTAGAAACTGGGGAAGATGTAGTGGTTGTAGGCTGGGGAGGCTTGGGATCAGGGCCTGGTTTGGGTCCTGTAAGAGAGAAAGACCATTAATCATTAAATGAGAGAAAGACGTGGACAAAGTTTGTGACATCATCTCAGGATACTTCTTCTCATATCATGGTATCTACTTCTTCTTACACCACCACCTTCGGGGGTTAGGAAACATTGATATAGAAGCTTTAGGGTGCCTTTCTACAGCATCACCCCAAACAACCGTTTTGGCACCATTATTTTTAAAAGTGTAATTCTGAAATGTTGTCTTAATGCTGATATTATTGATCAGTAGTTCCAGCAAGATTGACATAATACCATAGAGATACTGAATGCCTTCAATGTCATCTTCATTCAGAGAGAAGTCTGCTACATATTTGTACATGGGGAACATCAGAGCATCCTGAATGTTGGAGTGATCCAGACCAAGAGCATGTCCAAACTCATGAGCTGCCACCAGGAACAGGCTGTATCCTGTGTGAAGAACAAATGAATTAGTAAAGCAGATCTTTGACCTTTGCATTGCAGACCTCTGCTATCTGTTCTGATGAGAGCGATAAGTGGTGAAGGCCAGTGAAATTACCTTTGTCTGGACAAAAGCCCCATTTTTTATCTGTGTCAAAGTTGCTGGTTGTAGCACACCAGAGTTTTCCATCACCTCGGCCTTCACTGGTGCAGGAAGTGTAGGTCTTTCCCAGGAAGATGAAAGGAAACTGACATGGCTCACCCTCAGAGTTTCCACCAATCACTGCAGTGTCTGTGAGCCAACATCAGTGCAGTATTAAATCAGGTGCTGATGAACATCAACTGTATGTTGGAGCTGTTTCTTTGAGCTACATGACTTGAGTACATGAAGTTAACCAGTACAGAGGAAATAAGTCTCTCACCTCGATTAGGACAGAACCCATATTTTTTATCGGTGTCAAAGTTGGCTGTGGTCGCACACCAGCGATACCCATCAGAGCGTCCTTCTGTGGTGCAACTGTCATATTGTTTCCCCAGAAATGTGAAAGGGAAGACACACTGTGCTCCATCACTGTTGCCTCCAAATGTGAACAGAACTGTCGAGACAGAGAGACTTCAGTAATGATCACAATCTCATACGCTATAGCACTACTCATTGACTTACGGTTTGGAGAGTTAATAGAAATGGAGTGATACGCTGTAGTCTTAAATAAAGGTGCCAAAAAGAGTTCTGTGGAGTGATACCATGTCTATTCCCTTACAGAACTTTTAAATGTATATTTTAAAAGCACTAATAAATATTTTAAAAATCCATAGTGAAGTTCTTTTTTTCAGAGCAAAAAAACTCTTATTTTATGGCTTTTCTCCAAAAAACTATTTTTGGTACTTTTATTTTAGAAAGTGTGATTTCTAGACTAAGATGTTGCCACAGTAGTAGACAAGAACTTACGCTCGCTAGGGCAGAATCCATATTTCTTGTCTTTGTCATAGTCAGCAGTGGTGCCGCACCATGGCAGACCATCACTACGGCCTTCAGTGATGCAGGTGGAGTAAGATCTTCTTTCAAAGAGGAATGGGAAATGGCACATAGCGCCCTCTGCATTGCCATAGCGAGTCTTAACAGCTGAAAGGACAACATAGAACCATGTTTAGCTGTGGAACTGTGAATATTAACACACACCTGGTAGAGAGAAATCCAAACGGTCATGATTCTGCTCGTTCTTATTCAGTGTGTAATCAAAACACTAGGGGGGGCTATTGTTCTATTTCACAGCCTTTTCAGCATCTTCCTCACACCTCTTTATAACATTCCCCACATTTTCATTCAGTAAATAGCAGCGTGAGCAGGAACTGTTTTTCTATTTTATCCAATTGTGCAGCTCTTATCATCACCACTATTGCATGGCAGATAAATACATAAATGTCTGTACTAGACATCTCTCACCTGGTCCATTGCCAAGGGTCCAGTATTCATCATCATCAAAGTGGGCATCCCCCTGCATTCCTTCACCAGGGGGATAGGCGTGAGCCAGCAGGCCGTCTTTACCATCAAATGGGTAGGGGTCTCCATGATCTGGAATAAACACATCATGTTAAACTCTCTTCTTACAGTTCTTTGGACACCATAACATAAAGCATAGCTCACCCTATGTAGTTATAATGTAAAGAGTCAAGGAAACAGGAAGGCCAGCAGGAAGGTCATTAAACGAGCAGCCTTAAAGAGATTCGGATCCTGTCCTATTTCTATAAACGGTCAAATTGTTTGTGCTTTTGATGCTGGAAAACTAACCAGAGTATGTAAATTTAATTGATTTGCTTGGTTACAAGCATGAATCCTGGGTTTGAACTAATCTGAATCTTGTCATGATCACAACTAACCTTGTTTTCCAAATGAGATCATGATGTCAGCCGTGCCGTCATAGAGACGGGTAAAAGTCAGAGGCGTGACATCACTCCACACCTTGAAGGCTCTGGCAAAGGCATCATCGATAAGAGATTCTTCCATATCTGGAGAGTAATTCATGATCCTACAGAAGAAAATAACATAAAATAATTAGTACTATGTTCAGTGTGATTTGGCTAAACAGGCCACCGTAGCTGTGTACATAATGCATTCACTCTTTCAGCATTTGGTCATTTACTCAAGGTTTTGTTAAGGAGAAATGAAGAGCCTTGTGCACCAAATTGACACACTTACCTGTATGTGACGTCATTGTGATCCCACTTCAGGTCTCCTTGGAAGGTCTGGTAGTTGCGGATGTCCGGCACACCACAGCGAGGCTGTTTCATGGCACTGACTGTGGCTTTGTCCAGTGCGCCGGTCTCCTCCAGTCCCAGCTGCCTCTGCAGCCTCTTCAGAGCTTTAGAGGTGGACACCACTGACTGCAGCCCGCTCTTCTCCTGGACCTCCATATAACCAAAGCGCTTCAGGTACGTCTGAAGGCAGGAAAAGGAGATAAAGCATGTCAGGCAGGGTCAGGTGATTACACATATTATATGTTCTAGTAAGATATGTGTGTTTAATTTAGGAACCCTGTGGTCTCATATAAAGCAAATGAATGCAAAATCCTTTCAGAACCTCTAGCTTTACATTTGGACATTGGGTCTTCAGCAAGCAGATCTGAACTGAACCTAAATTAGCATAAACTAATGAAATATATTAAGGCAGTACTCACCTCAGCCAGCTCCGTGTCTGTCATGTTTTTGATTACATCCCCAGGGAAGTTCACAAAGACAGACTTAATTGGATGGCACCACACGCTTAAAGCGCAGGTTCCAAGAACCAAGAACGCCAGAGCGCTAAGTCTCATAGTGAGAACTTTGGAATCAGCCCCTGATCCTGAGAAGAAAAAGTCTAAAGGCTCTCAGATGAAGATCTGTTGAAGTTGCTGGAGAGGTCTATCAGACAAGAGCGTTTACCAGTGTTTTCTTCAGTCCGCTTCTCTTGGCTCTTGTTGCTCTTTGTCTGCTCTTGAAGCGGCTCTGTGCCCAACATTTATAGCCAGAGTGAGGATTAGGTCACAGCCTCACCACCTATCTGTCACTCACTTTAACCCTCCCACACACACACACACACACACACACACACACACACACACACACACACACACACACACACACACACACACACACAGAAAACTGTGGGGTGGGTTTTTTTTGGAGTGCTTTTTAATTCTCCTCCACTTCTACCAAGAAGGGGAATTCCACAAAACTTGACTTGCTACAAAGATAGAACACATTCAACAGGAAAATTATGTTTTCCTTACAGTTTAACATCTTTAATTACTGTCTATTAGTTAATTCCATGACAGTGAAAATGACTGAATTAGTATGTAATTATAAAAACATCTTTTTAATTATTGGTGTGATAATCATTCTAATCCTTAATTATTCCCTGAGAGGAAAGATGAAGGAATAGATTGTGAAATGTGATGGCAAATGAACAGGCACAACAAATAAATATTGTGAAAAAAGCAAAAAGAATAATAAGAAAAACACTGATACTGCAACATGATTCCTCATTTTTTCAGACAGGACATTACAAAATATTAGGACATCACAACACTTTAGTCACTGGCGATCATCACAGTTGCCACAGTCCTGTTTTGGTTGTGAAATGCACAGTTTTCTCATCTCCAGGTTCCTAACCAGATGTTGCCAAATGTTGTGGTCTTGAATAACAGTATATCTTTACCTGTAGAACAGCTTCTCCCTCCACGCTGTGCTGGAGCCTATCCCAGCGGTCATCGGGCAGAAGGCAGGATACACCCTGGACAGGTCGCCAGTCCATCACAGGGCAGACAGACAGTCACTCACACTCAGGGGCAATTTAGCATATCCAATCGACCTGACTTTGGGAGGAAACCCATGCAGACACAGGGAGAACATGCAGACTCCACGCAGAGAGGACCCCGGTCTCCCGGAGGGGGAATCGAACCCAGGCCCTCCTCACTGTGAGGCAATAGCACTACCCACCACGCCACCGTGCCGCCCGTAACTCAGGCACATAAACAGTAATGAAAGCTTGAGGAACATTGTCAGAAACGTAATCTTCTTTCCACATGAGGGTATTTTGAGCATGTTGATTATTATGTATGTGCAGGTATTTCAATCAATGGGCTACTGTAAATTATCATTGTATCAGTTGGACAGTCAGCTCATGAAATTTCACTTTACTGGACCTAATAATGGTGATGTTGATTAGCCAGAGCAAACTTGTGGAACTATACTCTTGAAAGTAAAGGTACTAAAAAAGGGTTCTTTGAGGTGATGCTGTATAAGAACCATGTTGATTCCCCAAAGAGACTTTCAGTGAGCGGTTCTTTAGACAAATCAGTTGAAAAGTTCTTTATGGAACCAAAAGTGGTTCTTCTTTGGCATCGCTCCACTGTGGTGCATTTCTTTTTCAAAATTAAATATTAGAAATGTTTTCTCTCACTTAGAGACATTATAATTTCACTTTTTGTTCTATGCAATGATATAAATGTTCATAGAAGTGACATTATAATAAGTTGTAATATATAAGTTGGACCCATAAATGAAAACATCTATCACTTCCTTTTGAGTGTTCACTGGGGCACCATAAAAAAGGACTCAACCACTAAAATCATGCTGACATGCTTTACTGTTGAAGCTTCTCTAACCGCAGGTTTTCCAGAGAATGCTTCTCACACCAGTAATGCATCATCCCTGCTAATTACAACATCATCCACTGGCATAAGTAATCATGTAAACAAAGCCAGGCGTCCATCCCTGCCCACTGGTTATGATCCTGAATCTGCTGTTGATAATTCACTGAAGCATTATACTGAAACAAACATTAACCTTAAATTCCATGTGTAATGAAAATTAAAGGGTTTATTATAGACTTCCACCGTTTTTTCTAGGCCTTGAGATGTAAACAGAGTCATGCAGAGTGGTTTGATGTGAAGTGGCTGTCTTTACAGTGGTGGTGATGGGAATCAGGGGTCATGATGTCTACACACAGTTACAGCCATTTAATGTACTGTCCTAATCCACTATTGAACCTGCACATATATTTTGAGTTCTTAGATGTAAAGTTGATGATGATAAAATTGTCATGAATCTGAAAAAGATACGTTTTCTTTGGGTGAGGCCGTATTTTGCCATAGACCAGCCTGCATGTTCCCCTCCACCCAGAACTAGGGCAGCATATACAGTATATTTTAACATGTTCATGTTAGAACTTTCTGAGGGAACTTTCAGAGTCATTCAACTCCCCAGATGTCTGGTTCCTATCACCACCACAGTGAACAATTCTGACTCTGCAAGTTCTAGAATGAAGGATTTGACATTAAATCACTCCAAATGACTTTGCTTTGATCTCAACCATTTAATTAAGTAGAATTTGTTGAAAAATGGGTGGAGTTTCCCTTTAATATGAATTTGTAAATCACTGTGGTATGTATGAATTATTTTTACATAGCAGACATTTGATACTTTGAGAGAGGCAATGTGGATCTTGTGGAATAAGAGTGTAAGGTCAGTTCTGATGACCTTCTGTTTGTCTGAAACCTCTCTGTTAAATCAACGGTCTGAATTTTTTTCTTTGACCCTGATGTTTATTTGATGTTTCAGGCAGAAAGTCCTAATCTAATCTCAACAGGTGCAACATTTCAGCTAGACACTGATAATATCTAGTTCAAATGGATTTGATCTTGAATGGAAAACAAATCTGACACATCTGCTGCTTCTTGTATCTCTTTGAACCACAGTACTGTAAATACACTTGATCAGCCGCCAACAAACTTTCTGATAAACAGCCGTTTCCCATGACCTTCAGCAATGGGAAGATCATATACTACAAGACCACTAAATCCAGCTATGATATGGTATGATTTGCCACCCTGCAATTTGTTTATTTATTTATCTATCATTATCATTATCATTATCATTATCATCATTATCATTATCATCATTATTATTATTATTATTATTATTATTATTATTATTATTATTATTATTATTATTTATAAATAATCGTTCCTTACTGGTTCTTATTTATTTTCTTCTACCTAATTATCTCTCCAGTTTAGGTCAGGACCATTTCTTACCCAATACTGAGGCATCCCCATAACACCTGATGCTACCTAGCTGAGAAGGTTAAGGCTAACATACGCTTACTCAGCTAACAGATGCTCTCTGAGGGATGGCATCAGTGGGGATCAAGCTAACATCTCAGGAGCTCTTTTCTGAAATGGCTCTTGAACTTGTATGTATGGTTCTTGGAGATATAGAACCGTTGCACAATGTGGAGGTTCTTTAAGCTTAAAAAAGACACACAAATCTCATTTGCGAGAATGGACCTTTAAAGAACCACCCACTGAAGTTTTCTTTGATCCTTTAATGGCATCATGCTTGATGCTTCAGTGATAACATTCCAATGAGCCATTTTTGTTATTACCTTATTTTTAAGATGGTATTATGCCTTTGATCGTCAATGTGTCACACTTTCAACTGCACCACTGTGCATGCCTTCTTACCAGTCCATATAAGGTGGTTGATGGTCTGTGGAAACTGAGGAAGCTGACTGTATTCAAGACTAAGACATGGTGAGGTAAGTGTGTGTGTGTGTGTGTGTGTGTGTGTGTGTGTGTGTGTGTGTGTGTGTGTGAGTGTGTGTGTGTGTGTATGTGTGTGTGTGGGGGGGGGGGGGGGGGGGGGGGGGGGGGGGGTAGGAGGGGGTGACACAGGTTCTTGCTATAGCAGCACTGTGAAACGGGATATTGAGCAATGTCCTGGCACCACATTTAAACATAAATTAGCCAAAAATTGCCCAACTGGGTTTTTTCAGTGTTGACATGCCGATCTACATCACCCACATCTCTTGATCCTGATTTCTGAAGTCATGGTCATTAATTGCCCACTGTACATTAGTAGTGATCTAGTTTGCACCAGTTTTAGCAGGTATGGAACCAGAATTAATGAGGAACCTTCCCAGTTATTTAAACTATAAATTGAATGTTTGTTTTGACCGCATGGAAATAACTCATTACTTTGCCCAACAGTACAATTAATACATTCTTACAATGTTCAATTCCAGTGGCATGATTAGGATCTTATAAACCCTAGTGCAAAATAATTAGTTAACCCTCGATGTGAATAAAGAAATAGCAACATAATTTGCCCGTTTCTGGCTAATATACAAAATTTTCTTGATTTTCTTGATATACATGCATAGAAAACTTACATAAGCCTTGCTTATGTTGGCAGACCTAGTTGCTACAGACCCAATTGCAATGGACTGACAGACCCAATTGTACTGACAGTAGTTTCGCCAGATGTGGACTGTCTGATGTCTATTGCACTATTAAGCAAAACAATCAGGATTTTGTCAGTGGCCTTCCGATTGGCTAAGCATGCTTCTGTGTTTAAGCACTTCAGTTTTAATCTATCCTTTTGCAAACAGGACTGTATTAAAAAAAGTGGACATATACATTTTTTTAAGCAGTTGTTAAATGAGCAAAATATTTTCATGTTTGCGTGCATGTATAATTTAGTTTCCATCGGTTTGTTTTTGCTGTATTCCCATTTTGAATATTGCCTGTTCCTGTAGTCACACAAAAACAGCGGTCTGTGGTCAGTCTAACAGGACTTTCTTATCAAAGCAGGAAGGTCTTGGCCATGTTCAGTGACAATACCCACTGGAACGTTCTGCTGATATGGAGAGGTCTGGCCTGTGAGACTAAACCAATAAGCAACTTGATGGAAGTGATTTTTGTAACACTCTTTCCCTCCTGGCCTCATGCACACCACGGATCTGTGTTTATTTCTGCTACAATAACAGATTTGATATTCGCTCTGAGTCTAAGACTCCAAAATACTTTTACATCAGAGAGCATTGCATCAGTACAGTGTTGTCAACATATCTGTTACACAATAAACCACAACATAATAAAGTCACTAATCTTGTGATGCAACCTTTTTAGTGACAACCGTGAGAAGAAATCTATTGTAATACTGAACCAAACTTTCTAAAGTTGCATCACGGAAGTATACAAGCTGTTTGACAATAATAAATCTAGTTTGTTATGCCATTGAATTTGCTAATGAATTGTGCTAGTTTGTGTATCATTTTGTGACACTGTTCATTGTTTAGCAAAAGAGAAACGTGTGCTTGTGAATGGTGCGTTACACGTCTGTTGTTTTTAAAAGCAGGGGTTGGGAGAAGAAAGCATACATGACGCAGGGCTGAAAGTCTGTAGCTCCACTTGCTCGTCAGCCATACAATATTTTTTTTGCCTTTCACATGGAAACTTGTTCCTCAACAGCAGTGTGCTTATAAAAATGCTTTTTAAGACAACACCCCATTCAGGTCAATGTCAAACATTTGATTTAACAACACCAAGACATTGTGGTTTTAGCAATGTGTACGCCCTTTCATAGGCCCCATCCAGACACTGACAAAAATGATTAAATCTTTGGTTTATGAGTCACCAATGAGCCAATGGTTTGGACAGGTTTGGTTTGGCATTGTTATTGTGGCAAAAAAACTAGGTCAGATGATAACTCACATACCATGTTTGTAAACAAGGCCTTGACATATTACATAAGACATATAAAGCTTTTATTATTGTGAAAAAACAGTTGTTATGAATTAGCTGTTTCAGCTTAAGCCATGCTACACCAACAGAACTAATTCAATACAACTTTATGGCCATTTATATATAACCGTATATGTTTTCTTCTATTTTTACATTTTATATTTATATAACCCAAAAGAAAACACAGAAAACATCTGCCACTATTTAAGCGTGGCGTCAAATGTTTAATGAATATGGCTCCAAGGCTGCGTCCAGTTGCACTTCGGTTTTGTTTTCGCTGGTTCAAATGGCTGGCAGGCTGGCAAAAACGCATCCTCCACTGTAAACAAAATATTTCACAGCTTGTTTGCCAACAGTAAATTCACCCCCACATTTGGCAGCCGCATTTCAGGTCCCATATGTTACAACAGGAGGCTAGACTAGAGAAACCACACTGTAAATGAGATAAACTCCAGTGTTTTACTGACCATCTTTTCAAATGGCAAAGGTCCTGCATGGTTCATTGGGATAGCACTGACCTTACATGCCGGTGTACCCACACAACTGTCTGAGACAGCTTCAGCTCAGAGTTCAGCAAGCCAAGAGTCCTGCCTGGAGCTAGTCTCTTTAAAAGCCACAGATTGTTACATGAAAATTATTATGCTTTAAACGCTGCAGGCAGAGAAGTTTGGCCATAAAAGAACCACAACTGCAGCAGAGTCGGCCCTGCCCTCCTCCCTCGGTCAAATCCCACTCAGACTCTGAACCCTCACACTTGGCTGGAATCCTCTGTGAGCCATGCAAGCTTTATAGGCAAATAGTACTCCCATAAGACTTTATATTATATTTGGCACATAGATTTAATATCATGAATTGGTTAGGTAACCATATAAAAGATGCACTGATTTACTAATGGATTGCGCAACAATATTAAATGTTGTATAGTGATCTTGTTACTATATAATGTCAGCTTCTGGTGTAAAATGCTGCACTACTGAGTTAAACTTTGTTGTAGTATCTAATCAAAACTAGTCAGGTTGGAAACACCAATGAATTTGCCACAATGCTATCATAAGCTGGATTATATATTATATATATTATTATATATATATATAAAACAATCTAACAGTGTGACCTGTAACATCCTAAAATAAATAGCACTTGAATTAATAATATTCTAAAATTAGGTACAGTATTGGGCGGCACGGTGGCGTGGTGGGTAGCGCTGTCGCCTCACAACGAGGAGGGCCTGGGTTCGATTCCCTGGCCGGGTGACCGGGGTCCTCTCTGTGTGGAGTCTGCATGTTCTCCTCGTGTCTGTGTGGGGTTCCTCTGGGTTCTCCGGTTTCCTCCCACAGTCCAAAGACATGCAGTCAGGCCAGTTGGACATGCTAAATTGCCCCTGGGTGTGAGTGACTGTCTGTGTCTGTGTCTGTCTGTCTGTCTGCCCTGCAATGGACTGGCGACCTGTCCAGGGTGTATCCTGCCTTCTGCCCGAAGACTGCTGGGATAGGCTCCAGCACCCCCCCCGCGACCCTGACGGAGAAGCGGCTTGATGGATGGATGGATGGATGGATGGATGGATGGATGGATGGAGGTACAGTATTGTGCAAAAGTCAGAAGCCACCTTTCATTCAATTCATGGCAAAATGACCATTAAAAACAAGTCACTCATTTTTCATGTTTCTGAGAAGATCAAATATGAGACAAACCACTTGCAAAAGGAAGAGAAAATGCAAAAGAAAACGAGTTTTCAAAACAGGAGTTCATACAATTATTAAAAGATATAGTGAGTCTACTAACAACCATTAAAGACCTGTTAGACCACTAAAACTGTCATCATCAGATAAACCGTACTTAAAGCTTTCATCTTTGAGAGAGAGGGGAAAGTCAAGCTCCTGAAACTGCCAACGTCTAAGACTGAACTTTGGAGGTGTGGAAAAATACCCCTGCAGATTTATTTGAAAAACTGAAAGCAAGCCTCCTGAAAAGAATAGAAGCTGTAATAAAGACACAGTGTGGACACATTACTAACTGATATTATTTTTAGTTGTTGAGGCTTCTGTGTAATTTTCTGTTAACTATATGCTGTCTACTTTTTTCTTGGTGCTGAGAAATGGATAACATGTATGTGATGACTGTTTTCACTGGAAATGTAATAAATTATGGGTCTCTGACTTTTGCACAGTACTGTATTGTGAAGGAGGGGGATGGTTGAATGTCACAAGCAGAATGAAGAGGCAGTCATGTTGAATCAACGAGCCAAGTAGCTGATGATGTTCACCTGCGCCTTGTTACTGCCAACCTACTTTTGGCAGAGCCCAGAGAGAAGCAGACCAGAGAGCGGAGATGACAGAGCTCAGCAGAGCTCAGCAGAGCAGAGCACAGCAGAGCAGAGCAGAGCTCAGCAGAGCACAGCAGAGCAGAGCAGAGCTCAGCACAGCAGAGCTCAGCACAGCACAGCACAGCACAGCACAGCAGAGCAGAGCAGAGCAGAGCAGAGCAGAGCAGAGCAGAGCTCAGCAGAGCACAGCAGAGCAGAGCAGAGCTCAGCAGAGCACAGCAGAGCAGAGCACAGCAGAGCACAGCTCAGCAGAGCACAGCAGAGCACAGCACAGCAGAGCACAGCAGAGCAGAGCAGAGCTCAGCAGAGCACAGCAGAGCAGAGCACAGCAGAGCACAGCTCAGCAGAGCACAGCAGAGCACAGCAGAGCACAGCACAGCAGAGCACAGCAGAGCAGAGCAGAGCAGAGCAGAGCAGAGCTCAGCACAGCACAGCACAGCAGAGCAGAGCAGAGCAGAGCAGAGCAGAGCTCAGCACAGCACAGCACAGCAGAGCAGAGCACAGCAGAGCAGAGCTCAGCAGAGCACAGCAGAGCAGAGCAGAGCACAGCAGAGCTCAGCACAGCACAGCACAGCACAGCACAGCAGAGCAGAGCACAGCAGAGCAGAGCAGAGCTCAGCACAGCACAGCAGAGCACAGCAGAGCAGAGCACAGCAGAGCAGAGCTCAGCAGAGCACAGCAGAGCAGAGCAGAGCAGAGCAGAGCACAGCACAGCAGAGCAGAGCAGAGCAGAGCACAGCACAGCAGAGCAGAGCAGAGCAGAGCAGAGCAGAGCACAGCACAGCACAGCAGAGCAGAGCAGAGCACAGCAGAGCAGAGCTCAGCACAGCACAGCACAGCACAGCAGAGCAGAGCAGAGCTCAGCACAGCACAGCACAGCACAGCAGAGCAGAGCACAGCAGAGCAGAGCACAGCAGAGCAGAGCTCAGCAGAGCACAGCAGAGCACAGCAGAGCTCAGCACAGCACAGCACAGCAGAGCAGAGCAGAGCAGAGCACAGCAGAGCAGAGCTCAGCACAGCACAGCACAGCAGAGCAGAGCAGAGCACAGCACAGCAGAGCAGAGCAGAGCAGAGCACAGCAGAGCAGAGCTCAGCACAGCACAGCACAGCACAGCACAGCAAGGCAGAGCAGAGCAGAGCAGAGCACAGCAGAGCAGAGCTCAGCACAGCACAGCACAGCACAGCACAGCAAGGCAGAGCAGAGCAGAGCAGAGCAGAGCAGAGCTCAGCAGAGCACAGCAGAGCAGAGCAGAGCAGAGCACAGCACAGCACAGCAGAGCAGAGCAGAGCAGAGCAGAGCAGAGCAGAGCAGAGCCCAGCAGAGCAGAGCTCAGCAAAATCAAATCAAAGCAAAGACTGAAAAGTCCCATGTTGTTCTTTAATTTCGTGTTGGCTGAAAAACTTCACACTTGATTACACGCTGTGACTTCTCAGTTCACAGTCCTGTTCCTCTTTTTGGTCACATGTTATGTCATGTTCACATTCATATTCTGTATTTACACGGCATAAATGCAATGAAGATTGACACACAGGGTACGTGGGCGCTAGGGAATTTTTCTCACAGATGCTGAATGAAAACCGCATAAATGAGGAGTATTTTTTCTCCTGACTTCACACTTACCTTATGACCAGTGGTTAGAATTGCTTCCTGTGAATAGCTATCTCATGTGTGTGGTTAGCATGAGTAGGCCGGGTGTAACCAACATGAAGAAACTTGCTGAATACATGACAGCAGGCTTCTAATCAACTGCTGCAACTGCAACCCCATCCCAACCCCTGCCTGGAAGTGAGGACTGCTGTTTTCCATCATTCTTTTGAATATGAAGTGAGTTACGTGTACTTGTCCTTTAATTCTAATGAGAACTTAATGTCTTTACAAGCATAGCAAAATTCCCCGACACGAAGACATACTGCTGTCTTTAGGAGTCAAAATCACAATCATTAGCAAAAATAGAAACATTATGCGCACTTAATATTACTAGTGAGGATTTATCAGACATTTACAAACCCATAATTAGAAGCAGACATGAGGCCTTTAGTGTATTCCAGATTTAAGAGTGGAGAAAAGCCACCTTAGAGAAATCTGGAACACATACTAATGTTGGCTTGAATGCCTCATATTAAAGCCGGTGTTTGTGTTTTTCCTGGATAGAGATGTGGAAATTTTAATTGCTAGGTTTATTCTCCATCACTTTTTTTCTGTCACAGTAGATAGAATGAGCCACATGACTAACATAAAACCAGCATATCATATGCGTCCCCTTTGTAAGCCTAACTGAATGAAGGTGAAACTGTCTTAAAAAAACAACACACCAAAATAATCCGCCTCGTCTGAAGAGCTTGGGAGAAATGAGTCAAGCACTTGTGCTGGTAGCACTCTGATGACTAGATAGTCTGGCCATAAAGAAGTTCTGCTAAATCTTTTCATAGTCCAGTTGTCTGTGTGTGTCTGAGTATTGCTATGGAAGTCCAGCCAAGAGCAAAGCTTCCTCTTTTACCATTAAAAATAATATCTGGGTGAAGGTTAACAAAGCTGATATACTGGGTGCCATCTATGGCTGGCAGAACTACAGCAGCTCATGTATCTGTAGTTGATCAAACTCTCTTGACTGACGATCAACTGTAAGCTGAAAACCCTGGATGAGACCCATCACAGTCAAACGGATAGTTCCAGTTCTAAAATCTGATCGATTGAACTACTTTTGAAGCCATTGTGAAATACCTGCTGTACGACTGGCTGATCACGGAATACAATGTTTGCAAATATGGCAGCTGGCAAGAAAGATGCTTTCCACCTCAGTGAACTCAGTGATGCTTTAATTAGAAACTGTAATCATTCAAGATTTTGTTAAAAGTAGAAACTAATTTATGAGTGTCAGTAAGAGATGTTCTATGAATTTGAGGATATTATTGTTTTTCAGTGAATTCAATGG
The DNA here is from genome assembly GCF_015220715.1 of Pygocentrus nattereri. Lineage (NCBI taxonomy): Eukaryota > Metazoa > Chordata > Actinopteri > Characiformes > Serrasalmidae > Pygocentrus > Pygocentrus nattereri. The sequence continues at coordinate 26,900,061 of NC_051238.1, read as the reverse complement.
ATTTTACTCTCCAGTACGCCAGACATTGGAATTAAGCACATTAAATCTGTAATATTTTGGAAAATTGATATATTCATTATCATCAGGATAACAGACCAAAACTAAACCCGAGTCTTGTTATTTCTGAAACACAGAAATGTGATTTCTGTCCATTACACTGAGCTACAGCACAAAATATATGGTGTGTAAACTCACATGGACTTCATAAGTGGGCCTCAGAGAAAAACCCATAGCCCATTTAACACTACAGTCCTACAGTTTACAGCAACATCAGCAAGAATATTTCCGGAAATGCAAATGAAACCCCAAGCCTTTGGTTGCCCACCTGCTGGCTGTGACAAAGTAACAGAAAAGCTGTTTGCTTTTTGACTGGGTAAAGGCAAACTGCCAACAGCCTGACTCAGTCACGCACTAACCCAAGCCTATTCATGAAAAGCAGAGAAAAGCACAAGCTGAAGTACGCACTTCTGCACAGACACAGATGGTAGAAAACCATGTAAACTACACTACAGATCTTTTAACATGAGCATTTAAAAGCAATTAGGCTATGTTTGAATGGTGGAGAGAGACATATGAATAGCAGTAAAACAAATGTGGTTAGCAGTAAACAGTGTTTGAGGGCAGCGTACGTTGTAAGGCTCTAAGGTTTGCGTAGTCGAGTGAGGAGGATCAGAGAGGATGCGTTGAGATGGGACAAGCTGAGTGTTGTGCAGACTTTGATTGCTCAAGCTATAATTACTGCTTATTTAACACTGCGGTGGATGCACGACTACGCCTCCGTGCAGTGTTCATGACTGTCTGTAATTTTCTCTCTGTGGGCACCGTCTGAGACACAGAAACACAGAACGTCCTCTGATGGTCCATAAAATGTGAGAAAAGGCAAAGTGGGAGTTTCCAAGTACAATCAATGTCAGAAATAACAAGGGGCAAAAAAATGCCCCCTTGAAATCAGAGGATAGAGTAGCCTAATACAAATAAACATTGAGTTGCTTCAGTGAAATAACGACTGCAGTTAAACTACAAGAAACATTTCAAATAACATTGAACAAGTGCAAAGGTTGCAGGTCAAGAACTGTTTAGTAAGTTACAGAACTGCATTCTTAGCACATTTAACATAGAGTGTAGAAACCTGGCCAGAAAAAGGAAGGAAAACAACAAAGGGGCTAATCTCAGTTTTGCTAGTACTATGTGTGATTTGTGAAAAAACATTACATTATAAAAAGGTTCTTTAAACCTTTTAAAGGTTCTAAATTAATTCAAGAGTTCCTCCTAGAGCCTCCAGATTATGTGAAGGTTCTTGAAAGTTTAAGTAGGCACACACGCACACCTCATTCATACAAATGGTTCTCTAAAGAACCATGCATTGAAAGATACACTTTAAAAAGATGGTTCTTCAAAGGTTCTTTAGTAAGTTAAAGGGTTCTATGTAAAACCATGAACATTCAAAGAACCCTTTGCATGATTAAAGGGCTCTTGCATCTTCAGATTGATGGAGAATGTGCTGTAGATGGTTCTATATGAACCCTTTCTGAACAGGATTTTACATCCCAAAAAGAGTTTTTCTATTGTTGCAAACTTGACATTGTGCAAAGGGCTAATCATGGAAAAGGTTCTTTGAGTGTTCATGGTTCTATATAGATCCATTTTATTTACTAGAGAAAGAGTGTACTTTAAGGTTTATGTTAAGAGCCCTTTTGGTAGGTGTTATTCTAGAGGTGGGCAACATGGCAAAAATGTAATATTGCAATATTTCAAGACATTTTCATGATACGATATGTCACAATGTATTTTTGTTGGAACAGAGAAATCAGAGCCAGTACTGCTGCATTTCAAGACACTTAACACAATTATTTTTATTCAGTATTTGTCATACAGTGATGCAGTAAATCCAGTCAAACTGGACTACTTTTGCCCTCTTTATAGTGAAACACACAGTTGGTCAGTATTCTACAAGAACTGATATCCACAATGTAACGGGGGGCGAGGAGGCGGACGCACGTGCTGAGATAACGAGATTTATTAAGGGCAAATCCAGGGTCATAGTCATTGAACAGTCCAGGTTCAAGCAGCCAATACGGAGAGATCGTGGGGCAGACATGACCGACACCAGAATTCAACAGAACAAGCACCACAGCAGAATACACCAACAACACAGACAGAGATTCAAACGAAGACCAGTGGAAAACACAGGGCTTCAATATATAAGGGTAACAAGGGACAGGTGCAAACACAGGTGGAGACAATCAGGGGTGGAGTCATGAAATGAGGGGGCAGGACTAGAAAACCAAAACAAATGCACATGGGCTAAACCAAAACATGAACACATGGACACGACTGGGAGGGGCCAATCGTGACACACAATATGTACAGAAAAGCATATTGACATAATGACACTGGCAATATACTGTACACTGTCATATGGTCCAGCCCTGTTATGCTTTTACTCTTCTCCTTTTTGTAGAAATATTAATGCAAAATAAAATGACAAATTTAAAAAGTCAGAGGTGTGACTGATCACAGGTCAGCACAGCTGCTGGCACCGAAATGCAATATCACGAAATAAAAAAAGAAGTAACCAAATGTTAATGAGTAAAACTTTACAGATTTTTTTTTTATTTGTTTCCTTCACAAATAAACTCTTATAGAAGTGACAGTATTATTTTTAGAAAACACTCAGGGAAATACAAAAACATTAAAAAAATAATTAATTACCTACCCATGTACATCACAAAGTACAGGGGCCCAAAACCCTTTAAAATAACATGATACATCCATTAACTACTAAATGTCTATTAGTCCTTATTCCACTAACAAACAGCAGACACTACAGTCATTCCTTTGCCTTCTGATCTTCACCTGAATCCATAGCTAAGAAAGACCATTATATTATATGAGAAGCTTGTGCAAACGAAGAGCATTTGTCATGAATAATTCTGCAGATTTTCACAAAGCCATTTTAATCTCTATGTTATTCAGATTAAATGGGTAGTTATGGCAGTATTCTGTATTAATATCAACTTTAACATTATTTTGAATATTTTGGCCACAATTTGCCCCATTATGCAAACAATTGTGAATAAAATACTGTTTCATTTCAGTCCATGAGGGCAAAGACGGCTCTTTAAATGGATGATTATCCTACCATGTGAAGAATATGCAGAATAAAATGTCAGATATTAGTTTCTTACTGTGAAACACCTGCTGTGTACTTTTCCTCAATAAAACCCTGATTTATAGGTGGTAATGCAGCTCCATTTCCTGCACGGTTAGCTGCAGTAGATTTAAGGACAGGAGATCATACCTTAAATAAAAGGCTGTGATCTTGTTTTCTCAAAGGAAATAACTGCTGACAAGGCAGGATTCATTGCTTTATTTAGAAAGGCTTACCTCACTCAATTGTACAGAAAAACTGTAAGGTCAGATGTTGCTATGAAACTCATTAAGGCTGAGATCTTTGAGGTGGTTTGGGGAAGTCCCAGATAAAAAGGGCTTGAATAAGGCCAGCACGTAGCCTACTGTTAGAGATATGGCTGACCTGGCAAGGAGTGCTCCATTGTTTTTCAGTATGATCTCCATCTACTGGATATAGCATATGGTCCATTACAACAGAGAAGAAAGTCCCTTTACTTAGTAAAAGAACAGGAAAACCATTGATTCATGTAAAGGAAGTCAAGGGGAAGGTGCTTGAAATTGCTGTCCTTAGAAATTGACTGAATGCTACAGACAGGCCTGGATCATCGAGATATAGACCCCAGACACATGTTTGGTGGGCCCCTACCTGACTGTGTTTTTGGGTGATCAGTGATTTTGTTATATCACACCAAGTTAAAGAAGGCCTAAAGAAGGCAGCACCACAATGGCAGCACACTAACCACAGCATTGGCACATCACCAATATGAGCTGTACACAAATAACTGACGTTAGGACAGATGTGGAGAGCAGGATTATGATCGGCTGTGTTCTAATAGCAAGCTGCCGTTCAAATTTACTACTGCATTGTATCACAAGGCCTGCAGGACGGCTACATAAGAAACAGCAAGTGTGTGACAAGTCAAAACGTAAACAAACCACAGACCTGTCAAACGTAGCTGCTTTACTGGCAGAGCTGTCCAGCTTGGTTAAGATAACTTCTATCTACTTATCTAGCTAGACTAACTAGTTAGCTTACACAGTTTTCACATCTTCAAGGTGGAAATGCAAGGAGACACGATGTGTCAAAAACAAACACAAAACTTGTTTCCTCTAGAATCTATGAAGAATGTCCAAATATGTCTTTTCTTTACACTAACAACATCTTTCCTACACCTAATGCATGTTTTCTAAGATCTTATCTGGAGATCTCCTTCTGGAGCCCATTCATTAAGCTTTTCATTGAGAACCTAAAATCTCAGTTTCTAAAATTCCTGCACTAATTAAATGTCACATTCATTTCTAACCCTGCTCTGAAAGGCAATACGTAAGGACGTCCTAATATTTTGCTCAAAGCTGGATTTATGGTAGATTATCTACTGCAAACCATTTGTGACTGAAAAACTGAAAACCATTTTTAATAGCAGCGCATAATGTTTTCTTGACAATAATAATCATGATAAAAAATGTAATTTCAATAATCAGTTCTATAAACTCCTTTCTCTCGATTGTGTTTTCACAACAAAAACAAAACACTTTAATAAAAAAGCTAGATTTTTGTTTTTTTAAAATATGCACATTTTTATTTGCATAACGAAACATAATTTTCTTGCTAAAGTTCCAATACAAAAAAAGACTTGTAATAATTTTAGTAATCAGCTGGCAAAGATTAACTGTGATGTGTGTTTTAAAGAATGACTCCATTCACCTGCACTGTCTAACCTAAATATGAATGCTTTTGCTGAGGTTGCGCAGGATACAACCATAGCCTAAGCTAACCAGGTGTTCTACATTGCTTCACTGTGTAAGTCAGTTGTGCCTTTTGCTATAATTTTTAGTCGTCTATAAACCCCTGAATTTATAAACACTCACTACTTGCCACACTTGAAGCGTTCATGTTTAACATCAGCAAGTGCCTCTGGGCCAGTCTGTTTTTCTAATCCAGTTGGGAAACATATAGACTGAAAGGGGAATATCCCTTGTGTGACACACCAAACCTACGTCAGTGATAATATCACTTCCCCTCTGGCGCTCACCTGTAGTCCACCTCTTTACAGCTTACAAAACTGATGACCTGTCAACCACTTAGTCATCTTTTTTAAACTGGTAGATCCGGACCAGGACGGAACAGTACAACAGTTTGTTTTCTGTGCTCAGCTAATAACCAGCTAAGTCCAAAGATGAGTCAAATCAGAGTAAGAGCAGGGAATGCACCCTCTATTGCTTCACGCCTTCAGGACTGGAGGACACACCTAGTCTTGAGTGTTTGCAAATAATGAATTTTTGTGTAAAACTTGTGCTAAACTATCATGTGGATCACAGATATGATTGCCATACCGGATCGGTCGAGGCCCGGGTTAACAACGACCACCTCCGGTGCTGTTGACCAGCAGGGTGCTGGTGGAAATTGGACTACTGTAGGTCGAAGACCATCAAAGAGGAGAGGAGGAAGGCGGGTTAGACGGCAGCAAGAGAGAGAAGGAAAGGCAGGAGTGTGGAGGTTAGAGTAGGGACTCTGAACATAGGGGCAATGACTGGTAAAGGCAGAGAGCTTGCAGACATGATGGAGAGAAGGAAGGTAGATATTCTGTGTGTCCAGGAGACCAGATGGAAAGGAAGCAAGGCCAGGAACATTGGAGGTGGATTCAAACTGTTCTATCATGGTGTAGAGAGGAAGAGAAATGGAGTAGGGATAATCCTAAAGGAGCAGCTTGGGAAAAGTGTTCTGGATGTAAAGAGAGTGTCAGACAGGATCATGAGCCTGAAGTTGGAGGTTGATGGTGGGATTTTGAATGTGGTCAGTTCATATGCACCACAGGTTGGTTGTCAGTTAGAGGAGAAAGAGGAATTTTGGAGTAAGATGGATGAAGTGGTAGATGGTGTCCCTAGAGAGGAGAGATTGGTGATTGGTGCAGACTTCAATGGACATGTTGGTGAAGGGAACAGAGGGGATGAAGAGGTGCTGGGTATGTATGGTGTGAAAGACAGAAAGAGATGGTTGTAGATTTTGCAGAGAGAATGGAAACGGCTGTGGTGAACATGTATTTTCAGAAGAGGGAAGAACACAGGGTGACATACAAGAGTGGAGGAAGGTGCACACAGGTGGATTATATCCTTAGCAGGAGATGCCACCTAAAGGAGATTGGAGATTGTAAAGTGGTACCAGGGGAAAGTGTAGCAAGGCAGCATAGGGTGGCTGTCTGTAGAAGATGCAAGGAGTAGAGGTCGTAAAGGTGGATGACTTCAAATATCTTGGGTCAACCATCCAGAGCAACGGACAGTGTAGAAAAGAGGTGAAGAAGAGGGTACAGGCAGGATGGAGTGGGTGGAGACGGGTGTCAGGGCTGATGTGTGACAGAAGGATAGCAGCAAGAGTGAAAGGGAAGGTCTACAAGACAGCAGTGCGTCCTGCTATGATGTCTGGTTTGGAGACTGTGGCTCTGTCTAAAAGACAGGAGGCTGAGCTGGAGGTGGTGGAGATGAAGATGCTGAGATTTTCGTTGGGAGTGACAAGGATGGACAAGATTAGAAATGAGCAGATCAGAGGGACAGTGAAGGTGGAGCAGTTTGGAGATAAAGCCAGAGAGGCCAGGTTGAGATGGTTTGGACATGTGTTGAGGAGGAATAGTGGATATACTGGGCAAAGAATGTTGGAGATGGAGCTGCCGGGTAGAAGGAGAAGAGGTAGACCTCAGAGAAGGTTTATGGATGTAGTGAAGGTGGACATGGAGATGGTTGGTGTGAAAGTAGAGGAGGCAGTGGATAGGGCAAGATGGAGGCAGATGATCCTAAAGGGAGCAGCCGAAAGAAGAAGAAGAAGAATTTGAGTTCCTGCTGCCTTTCTATCATCTGGAACCAGTCTGCCCATTCTCCTCTGACCTCTCACATCAACGAGGCATTTTCGTCCACACAACTGACCGCTCACTGGATGTTTCCTCTTTTTCTGACCGTTCTCTGTAAACCCTAGAGATGGTTGTGTGTGAAAATCCCAGCAGATCAGCAGTTTCTGAAATACTCAGACCAGCCCGTCTGGCACCAACAACCACGCCACGTTCAAAGCACCTTAAATCCCCTTTCTTCCCCGTTCTGATGCTCGGTCTGCACTTCAGCAAGTCGTCTTGACCACCTCTACATACATACTATATATATATATATATAGCTGCATGGCCAACTTCCAGAAAGTTGTGAATAATTTTCACAGAGAGTTCTCACCACTCGCCTTTCACTCCCCATTGCTCACTAGCAGTTTCACACATAAAGAGCCAACAGTGTCCAGTTAATCTGCTAACCTGCTGTTACAGGAGAAAAAAATTCATTTGATTATGCAGAAGGAGGCTACTTCGCTTGTGTAGAGGGGAAATGGATGACTCTAACTTTTCATTTTACTTTTCTTATTAACTATTGTGACCTCTAAATGTGGTAATCATGCTTACTTGTATAGGGAAAGAAATGACCTAAGAAGGCTGAAAATAAGCAGTTTTGAGAGAGTGAATAAGTACCTGGAGATACACTTCAAACACAGTCATCTCTTATGGTGAGCACTTTTGCTCAACATCAAAAATAATCTGCCAATGATCTGGACTTCTGTGTGTTTTGGTAACCAAGAAATCCCCTTTGGTGCTAACTCATAAGCCCTTTCTCAGTCTCTGCCTCGCACTCATAATTACTGAGAAACACGCACTTACACACCCGTCACTATTACCATCTAGCCCCCCGAAATACACCTCATAAATGGCCCTGAAACTAAACTTCCTTTGGGAAACCACTGTTTGAGGCAGGGGGTTGGGGAAGTAGGGAATTTCCTGTCGGATCCAGACAGATATGAGTCAGGGCCAGAATTCAGCTCAGTCAGCCCTGCACACAAGCCTAGACTTGATGAGGTGAGCAATCAGCATTTGAATGTGTTTTCGTAGTGGAGGAGGGTTATGGGTTTGTGTGTGTGGGTTTGTGTTTATGTGTGTGAGTGTGTGGGGGGGTCCCACTGGTTAAGGTGACACTTGATATCAATATGTGTAAACAAGTTGTTTAGCCGGAATGTAGCCACATACAAACTGTGGACAGATGTTTCTATGATAGTCATGTAAACATCAGGTTAGACTTTGCAACAGCATTGCAAAGACGAACACAAGTCACTTCCACTACGGCTCATCATCAAGCTAAGAAAAGCTTGGTTGCTACTATTTATATTACTTACACAGTTATTTTTCCTGGCCTGATTCGGAGAGTAAGTTCACAAAGTGCTGTAAAGGAGCACATTCTTAAAAACAAGACACGACAGGCCTAGTTTTGCTGGACAGCTGTCAGATGCTTAGTATTTGTGTCATGCAAACATCTGGGCTAAAATGTAAACCCCTTTATTATGGACAGAGAGGCAAAGAAACATTTGATTCCACTAGCCTGCAGTAAATGGTGGATGTCTTCTTAGATTTACCAGAAATGTTTTGTAAATAAATAATAAATCCACAAAGTCTGATTTAGTTAGCTCTATAGCTCGGGTTACCGTAGCTTTCTCTGTGACTGTTAGAATGACAGGCTGTAAAGCTGCATTGAGATGGTGAAAGGTCTTCCGCAAAACCGTTCCGCATCTGTACTGCGAGGAGAGGATCTTTATGGACAGGGTTATGGGCAGGAAGTTAAACACCAAATCACAATTTACACTAAATGGACAGACTTTAAAAACTTGCCCTTCTGGAGAAAAGCGGGGAGAAAAAGTTCAGCAGGTTTCAGTCTTTCTACTCAGCCCATGTGAACATTAGCAAGGTTAGCAAGCTCCTTGAGCACCACAAGCAGCAAGCAAGATGATGCATCATATTTCTATATGAAGCTATTCATGGTGGTGAGGAGGTATTTGTCAGCAATTTCTTAAGGCCTTTTAGCAATCCTCAGTGATGGAAATGTAGAAGATGGTACATCTAAGTTAATAATTCTAATACTTTAAGTATTTTAATAACACACAGTAAACTGATATTTATCTTTTGATATTTTTTAATTACAAATGTGAGCAAAGCTGTCATACTGTACTGTCTTGTGTGCGCTGTCTGTTTTTAATTTTACCCACACTCCTCTTTGACTGGCCGTTCTGTGTAAAGTGACAGATGACGAGTGGAGCTTATTCCACTAAGTTGGATGTTTTTACATTCTTTAATTGAATCTGCAAAGTTCCACAGCGGAAATCAAACACAAACCACAGTGGAAAATATGTGATCTGTTGCAGAACAAGCAGAGTCTGCAGAACCAGCATCCTGCTGCACAATATAAAGCCGTTTTGCCCTGAATACACTCCCTCATCTGAACATGAAGATGGTTTTTATACACTCAGTCTAATTTCTCTGCTCCATTTTCTCTTGAGATTTTAAAAAGGTGACCAAATAGCACGCTAGCGTTACGGTTCTAAGATAGCTAACATTACACTGCTGAAGTCTTTAATAAGTCATAATTCTGAAATTGGTGATCAACGCATTGTAACCCTATCCTGGACACAGCCCAAGCTTAAACTAACACTGTACTCACTGCAGTGCAGTACTACTGCTTTTCACACTGCATGCACTAATAGGAAGAGCTTTTATTGGTTTTGTAAGACCCGTGATGTGTTTCTATGAGTGTATTCTGCTCTTTCTTATATATTATGTATATATATTATTATCACTACCTACTATTTGTCTGTGGTGAAGTTTACACATGCATGTTTTACAACAATGGGAGTCAGGGACATATCAATCAGTCTTAGCCTACTTTTCAAGCCTGATTTGGATGTAATCAACTAAATTTCATGATCAGGCCATATTTCAGCTTTACTAGCCATTATGTGACGTGCAGTGTGAGAAGGGAAGTTGCCCAAATGGGCTTCAGTTAAACAGCTGGACGATCGGATGCATTTCTGACGTGGCTAAAATTTTGCTTGCTTGTCTTGCAGTTTGAGCAGATCCCACAAAATGACTCTGTTATACTCTAACCACACACACATTACCACAACCCCAACACAGGCAAAAAAGGCCTCAATTGTGGTACTAAAGTCTGTCTATGCTGACTTTACATTGCATGACTCAATAAAATTGCAAAGTGTAAACTTTAGTGCAGTGATTTTTTTTATTATCTTTATAAAACAGGCTGTAGAGAGACTGTGTAGTCCTACCCATCTACATCTCCACCTGGTTTTAGCATCAGTGCAGAGTGGCATAAGTTAGCAACGCTGCTGTAGCAATGGTTTGTCAATGGCTTAATCTCAAATGGCCCCCTCCTTCCTATATAGTGCATTATGGACATTATGAAATACTGGCTTCTGCACCCAACAGTGCACTGTTTGCCCTGTGAGCAGGTGCGCACACATGTCTGAATCCCAAATGGCTAATTACACATGATGCACTGCTCCACTGCAAGAGCCAGTGCTTTAATTCATATGTAGTGCACTATATAGGGAGTAAGGAGGCACTTGAGATTTAGCCAGTGTTTTTGCTCTCGTACGTGCAGGGTGTCGTTTTGAACGAAACCACTTCATTGCAAATTATCAAATCAAATCAAATTTATTTGTAGCGCTTTTTACAACGGATGTTGTCACAAAGCAGCTTCACAGAATTTCGGAAAAGACAAAGTTTTAACAGGACTGTAAGAATGTACAGAAACCCCCCGGTGGGCAAGCCAGGGGCAACAGTGGCAAGGAGAACCTCCCTCAGAACTGAGGAAGAAATCTTGGGAGGAACCAGGCTCACCAGGGGGGACCCGTCCTCCTCTGGTCAGACTACCCACAGAGTTATTATACTACTAATATTAATAGCAGTAATATTGGTATTAGGAATAACTGGGAGTCTATGAGAACATCAGTGTAGTTACACACAGACAGAACTGTTTGTAGGTGTTGCAGTGTGAGCACCCATGTCACATCATATTAATTAGACCAGGCATTTTTATACAGTGTGAGTATATACTGTAAATCATAGGCTTTGTCTATACACAATCTATTCATACATAGAGGGTTGATCATCAAAGTACAAGATTTCTAAAATCACAAAATGACTTAAAAGGTAGTGACTCTTGTAGGCTGGCCTGCTGGGTTGGTTCTTGAATTGAACATCCAGTTCCTGGAAAAACCTTTAATCATGCAGTGGTTCTTATACTTACATCTCACTTATAAAAATGTTTCTTGAAGAAAGAAAATGTTTTTATAGGACCAAAGGTGGATCTTCAATGATATCACTCCAAAGAACATTTTATGACACCTTTATTTTTAAGAGTGTATCATAAGCCTAGTGTTGATGTAGTTCAAGCTATGAATGCTATAATATTTTATATTACATTAACGTTCAGGAGCAGATATAATACATATGTAGATTGTAGCTGTTATTTTTGCAAGGACACGTTTAGCAAGAACCGAGATGATCAGGTAACGTTACCATTGATGGTTTGAATTCCAGGTGTAATATACCTTCCTCCAGTAGAGGGTGCTATGTGCATAAAGACCATAAGGAATACTGTATGACTAAGTGAAATGAAGATGGGTTTGGGTTTGTGAGGGGAAAATGAGTATTGAGTATGAGAGAACATGAAACCAGACGTGCTCATGGGAATGTCTCTCTATACAAATACAATCAGATTTGACTAGATAAGTCTTACAGACTGCCATTTACACTCTATATCCTGTTTCTGTTGTTATTCAAAGATCTGACTTAAGAGCTTTTATCCTTTCACTATATTAACTAGTTATTGTTGCTGGCCTTTAAAATGGCCCTGCCTTGCTTATTGTGTACAGCCTGCCCTTAAGCAAAATATCTAGACTTCAGATACATGACAGTGGGACTCATAAAGCCCAGCCTCTATACAGTAAGACACGGGATGCATTATAAAAATGACTGATTGTTTTTAACACCTATTTGTTTTCATGTAACATATGGCAATAAAGACCAGAGGGTATTACACAAAGCAGGATTTCTAAAGTTGAGAACTGTGTTGAGAAATGTTACTTACCTCTTCTCCTTTTGGACAGGCTTGTTTTCTGGCCTACATTATTGGGTTAGCCGAAAAAAAACCAAGCTTTGTGAGCTAACCCCGAGGAATGCAGTTGGATAGACACACAATAAGAAAATTAGTAATAATCTAAGCCATACATCACATTTAGACTCGATACTTTTGATGTTAAAAGCTTTGAATGTTTTCTTGTTAGAGGTGGGGAATCACTCTCAATTACTTCAAGATGTTTATATCAGAATCAGAATCACGCTTTATTGGCCAGGTATGATGCACATACAAAGAATTTGGTTTTGGTTGCAGGAGCTCACAGTGCACAGTATCAGACAGACATGTGCATGTAGAGAATAAGATAAAATAAATATAAAATCAAGGAGATCAAATAAAACCTGCATTCCTTCCATCACACACTCACTGAATGAAGTAGCCTGATCAACCACCTGTCTGTAAGCAGACTCATCACCATCTCGGATGAGACCAATGACTGTAGTATCATCTGCATAATTCAAGATTTTGACTGAGGGGTCAGTCGTTCGTGTACAGTGAGAAGAGCAATGGTGAGAGGACACAGCCCTGTGGAGCACCTGTACTGATGATTTGGGTGTTTGAGGTGATTTTATATATATATATATATATATATATATATAGTCATATTGCTCAGTCCTACATATTGTGTCTAAAAGGTCTGAAACTAGCATTACATTTGACTGGTGGTGGTGGAGTCAGTAGGACCCATTTTCACTGTTTACCTAAAGAAGAAAATCTGTGATTTATTATTTCAACCTCAGATTCCTTGGCCTTTGCTCATTTTTGGTGAAGAACATATAAAATACATTTTAAGTGACTTCTCACTGTCAACCCTTACTCATTTATATTACACGTGTGGTGTTGGGGTGAACCCGCAGGGAATAAACGTGTGGAGATGCTGTGTCCCTTCACTCTGTTCTCCTCCTACTTGGCCTGCTTTTAGTGTGTGTGTGTGTGTGTGTGTGTGTGTGTGTGTATTTTTACTTACATTCTTCTGCCTGTATTGATTACAAAACAATTATGCTGAGTAACAAAAACATCAGCACCACACGAGGGTTCAACAACATAACCCAAATAGACCAATGGCCCAGACATCTATCAATTGAGTCAACTTATTTAAAGGCAAAAATCAATGAAAAAACATGACAATATCACAAATGACATGAACTTTTTCTTCGTCATCCCGAATTGCTCATGTCTAATTTTGCTAATGATAGAATCCGTTGGTAGGGCGATAATGACAGCACAGGGTTAGTATCAGTAATTGTACTGTTTCACATGATGCTAATGTAGTGAGTAGTAGCAGATTTGTCTGTTTTAAAGTATGTGGAGATATTTCCATTCATCTATACATCTATTTAAATTATCTGCTCATTTTAATAGCAGTCTCTGACTCATAAGTCACTGCTGTAATGTTTGACGGTAATGTTTCTGAAGGGCCCCCGTGCATTCCTTTACAGCCCATTTGTAACAGGCTGAAAACACTGCTAAGAGGGGTGTAATGGGACCTTCCATTTTTTATCCCTCTGGGCGACAAAATGGGTAATTCAGGCCTGGATGATTAACCTGTTGATCATGACTAATGTTAGCTACAGCCTCGTGTGACACATTCCGCAACTGAATGGTAGTCTGTCTTTCTTCCTGATGCCTTCACCATAAACACTCTTCCACTGATCCACTCTCTGTTTACATCAGAGCTCAGCATGTTACAATTCAGTATCTTAACGTTATATTTTCATTCTGTTCAGCTCAACCAAACAGAACAGTGGAATGATTAGGGACAAAGAATGTGGAGAGACAGGCCAAGGCCCCAGGAAGCCTTAATACAGCCCTGTCAATACTCACAATACAATAATCCAATGTACAATAGGAAACAGATAAAAGAGGCCTGATGATATAATTCAGTACTACAGAATATACAGAACCTACATAACTGCGCACAAAACACTACAGAATGATGGCCGACAGTGAAATATATGCAAAACCAGCCCTACACAGTCTAACAGCTGCAGTCTAGTGAAAGTGTAGCTTCACTAAAGGTTACTAATGGATTTACATGTGAACATACAGGTGTTATTGTCCGTTTTTAATGCAGAACACTGGAGGGCATTCATTCGATTCTAATATGTATCTGTACTGGTACTGAATCTCACTATACTTTGTAGGCTTGACAGTAAACTTTGACAAACTGTTTAGAGCCAGTGGTCAGTGTTTTGATAGTGGGATGCGTCCTGCCAGACCCAATAGGAAGTAATAGGAAGTAGGTCTTTCTGCAAGCTTTTATATTTTTCTTGTAAAAATCTTAATAGAGGTGTTTTATAAGTCTTACATGATTGCATTCTTTTATCATTACTGTTTTTTAAAACAAGGTCAGCTGGTTTTAGAGCTTATTTTCTTTTACAATAACAAGCTGGTAATGTTTGCTTTGATGCAGCAGCACTGCAGCCTATATCTGGATGATGGAAAGTAAATCAGAGATCCACATGGCCCTCCATATGGCCTTCCTGTCTTGGGTTTAAAGGGTTGCAGTACCAGGCTGTGATGCCACTGAGTTTCATGTGCAACACTAAGTACCCATCAACAGTCAGTGCTGTGCTGCAGGCCATGACAACACTGTTGAAAATGAGGTGTTCAGCCAAAATAAGAGCCTCGCAAAGATTCTGCATTGGTTTAACTTGCAGTGTTTACTAAGTACATAGAACTCACAAATATACTGTATTGAACTGAATAAATATAGGTTGGGTCACCTAACTGGGTTTAGTGTGTCATTGACAGAACTCAAAAATACGGGACAGAGCACAGAAATGAAAGGGGCTTTATTTATTTATTTATCTTGGATTCTGCTGAATACAGAAAGAAAGGAAGGCAGCTTGCTAATGTTACTGCTAGGCCAGCAGTCATAACTGGTTGACACCAGCATGTTTCATAATATAGCTGCTGAATGTTGTAGTGAGAGAAACCGATGGACAAAAAGATAAAAAAGCAACTAAATCTTTAATTCCGTCAAACCAGTGTGGCTAAGGGACGTAATGCTCCAGAATACATAACATGATATTATACTATCATATTAAACTAGTTTTAGACCTCAGTGCCCCTTTAGGGATGTTGGTAAAATAGAAGCCAGAATTCAATGTTAATTGGTAGTAATGGATAAAACTGCTTGCATTTTGAATATATTATTGATTTCTGTGAGAAGATCTGCTTCCAGCAACTCCAGCAGTTCTTATCAATTCTTATCCTTAGGCCACCTCAGATACCACCGAATTCTCCAAGCGAGAAGTCTGGCTTTCTGAATAGCACACAAAGCTGTAAGTTGCTGTGCTGTTTAAAGTGCCTTAAGTACAGTTCCACCTGAAGCACTTCACTTTTGCCTTATTCATGTCCAGTGAACCACGCCATGTTAGAGAAGACTGCCTCTTTATTATTGATGAGAGAAAATCCTTTGCTCAGAGCTGGAGAGCAATGCTGGTGCATTTTTTGTATGAGGCTGCTCTGCAGGGGCCTATTCTGCAGGACCAAAGCCTCTGAACCATTTTAAAAGGAAAAAAAAACAGCGCACAAAGAAAGAGATGAGGAAAAGCCTGTTCGGTCAGTGCATGTCCCCCTGCATGTTTCAGATTTAGATCAGTCAGAAGCTCAGCCACTAGAGCTTCTCTGCTGTAGGCCTGAACTCAGTGCATCTCAAAAGAGCTGGAAGAAAACAGCTGCATAAGCTTAAGCACTGTAGTTAGAACATATATGGCACTCCTAACAATCTTTTAGCTCACTAGCTTATGAGTATAAAACATATTAATGGATTAGTTATAATCAACTGTAGTAATTAAATGCTAATTTTGAGGTTAACTGTATTTTTTGTCTTAACAAGGATAATTTTTTACTGTTTAAATTTCAGTAATATATAAATAGGTCAGCTCAACACTTGCTTACTGGTTGTATTTTTAAAAATAATTCCAAATCATACCAAAATATTCAAATTAGATCAGGAATGTTGAGATGCAAAAGGAAGGCTTTGTTGATGTTCTAAGAGAAGTTACACATCCTCTACGAAGAACCAAGTGCTAAGAATGGGATGTTTACCATGTTGCAGTATTCGAAAAAGCAGTGAACTTTAGATACAAGGGTGCAATTCTGCTTTCTAAAGTAAAAAATAGTCTAAAAACAAATGACTATATCTGGACTATAATACACAATCTACATAATACATAATCTATAGATTATGAGAAGGACGACCAACTGCCGAGCCCTCCTGCTGCCCACTTCAGACCAGCTGCCCACGCCCCAGATACCACCACCTGCCTTGGACGAGCTGCCCACCCTACACTGATGTTCTCATAGACTCCTAGTTATTCCTAATAACAATATTACTGCTATTAATATTAGTAGTATAATCACTTGTAGGTAGTCTGACCAGAGAAAACATTATGCAAATACATCTATCATCTCTGATTTTGAATATTTCTGCTTTTACAAGGAGACTGTAGCAGTGCCACCATATTTTAGCACATTTTTCCCTCTTGACTAGTCTAATGACTAATGTCTAATGACTTCACTAATGGGAATTATTTCAATTTTACTAATCTTACATACTGAAGCTTTAACAACACATTCACACTCAAATGTATTACCATTAACTTTATTACTAGTCATTTATTATTCCATTACAAAAACGCCCAACCCTTTACCCACCGCGAGGAAACTCCACTAGTGCCACTGCTAGTTAAAGTTAAAAAGCTTAGGAAAAGTAAAAGTAATACAGCCAATTACACCAGATTTTGATTTGATAATGAACATAATTAACAACAGAAGGTTTTTAGTATTTTAATAAGCAGCAAGACCACATCCTGTGGTTTGCCCCCTTTATCAGAAATTACCGCTCAACAGTGTACGTCAGCTGTCTTGTGACAGCACGTGCTGTGGCTTCCACGCATTCCTCTGGTTAGAAGCACGTGCAGAGCATCAGTGGAGAACCTCATTCCTGTGCCTGCAAAATGCAGACTAGCTCATTAGATTGCTTCAACAAAGTATGAGCGCCAAATGTCAGTGATCTTGTGTTGCCAGTGTGATTGACATTAATGCATCAGTCATTCAAGCATTTGTGACAAAACAGCCCTGAAAGAGCAGATTTTTGATCCACTCCTAAACATGAATGTTTAAAACATCATGCCCACTTGTTTGTTTATCTTCTATTTTGTGAGATCTCTCTGCCAGGGTCCTCATGTGCCAGCAGACATGTGATGAATACAAACAGACCTAAACTACACAACAGCACTTGAAAATAAAAATAAGTGTTTTAGAGACATTTTCTAGACATATACTCATATAAGGATGTTGGTTCAATGGTTCTTTATTAAATATATTAGCACCATAAAGTGGTTCTTCTACTGTTGTGGAGTCAAGCTTGTAACAACAGAAGATTCCTTTTTGGGTACTATTCAAAAAAGTTCTATACAGAACATGCAACACATTCTTGGTGACTCTGAAGAAACATTTCACCAAATGATTCTTTGAGTGTTAATTGTGATATATGGAACCATTGTTTTTACTAAAGAACTCTTGAAGAACCATTGGACCATCAAGAGTAGAGATAAAGTATAGTTTTAGCAATGAATCACCATTGGAAAATCGTTTTAGTCTAGTTTTAAACTAAAAATTTAAGGATCTAATATTAAGTCAAAATTAAAGCCTTTCCATGGTCTACCTAAAACAAATATTACCATTCCACCGTTTCTGAAGCAAAGCTGATGTTTACATGGTTTAGTATTCCTTAAAGGCAGCGAGATAAAGTGAAACTAGGCCAATAAATTGAAATGAAATTCTGCCAGTGTTCCTCTTGGATATGTACATGGAAGGTATTACAGCAGGTGATTCAGAGACTGTGCGTATGCTCATGATTTGGGATTAGTACTGAGGTTTATCTTCAGAAGAGAAACCTGTTCAGGTGGTTTTGCAACTCAGGCCTCTGTCATTGTTGCCACGCCCAATAGAGGGCACCTACAGTTCAGTATTGTGCTGTTTGATTGGATGTCAGTGAAGAGGTCTTACCTATGATCATCTTGCATTTCTGAAGAAGTCTGCACACCTGTGGCACAACACAAAAGCGTCGGCTCTGTTTTCGTAGTGATGAAACTCAGTGTTGAGTACGATGCCATAAACGAGCTCAACACCTTCAGCAATGGAGATGTTTTGGCAGGCCAGGTTATTGTTGAAGTGTCAAAGAAAACCACCATCAAGTCCCTCACCATCAAGGCAAAAGGGAAAGCCAGTGTTGTGTGGACGGAAACTCACGGAGACCATCAAGTGACGTACTGGGATAACGAGAAGTACTTCTCACAGACAGAGTCTATTCTACCCAAAGAGAACAAAGATGGTAATATAGCACATTATTTTCACTAAAATGAGTTGCATTTTAAAGTGATTAGGACATACAGTATCAGTGCAGATCTGTCGATAGTCCAGCTGCTAATACGTTTACCCCTCTTGCTACTGGGGTGGTTCCCTCAAAGGTACATTTCAGTACCTTTAGTCAGGGATCATAATTGTCCCACTGAATCCACTGAAATCACACCGTATTTTCTCAGCTGTATTGACTCCACACAGCCCTTCTTGCCTCCAGGCTTTTTATTGTATTCTTCTGTTGTAAAACATCAGGCAACAAAGTTACAAATATGTACTTTTCCACTATGAAAATTTAAGGTACACAACTGGACCTAAAATCCACTGATATACATTTACATGTATATGTATGAGGTCACATTTACATATTTTGTACCCTGATGAATGAAAAATGTACCAGCACAGAACCTTTATTTCTAACAGTGTAGTTACCACCCACCTCTCAACATGCATGGATTGTAAATTGTTTTATACATTGTCAATCCAGGTTCACTAAAATAGGTCAAACTCTTAAAATACTTGTGTTTATTATCAGTACCTTGAGTGAATGGATCATAACAAATCTCGCAGGCTCTGCTGAATGTTCAGGGGCTAATTGCATTAATACATTTTCTTGAGGATGTAAAACAATAATATGCAACGTTAGTTTGAATTTTTGATTATGAATTGACTTCTTTTGAATGCTTTCTCATCACTTTTGTATTTCTGCCTGTGCTTTGCTCATCGCCATGTTTTTAGGCTCTTTCACTCTCAGTGGTGGGAGACACACTTTTGCTTTTGTGGTGCAGCTTCCCTTAAAGTAAGGTTCTCCTCTCGTCTCTTCTCTCACTAACATGCCTGGATAAAAATCGCTCATTTGATTGAGCCTGTTTACACTGATTTTCACTTGATAACGTGGAAAATGTGCATTAATAAGCTATAGAATGCTTTTGAATGTGATATAGAACCATTTTCAAAAGGTGATGCAAAGAAGCATTTAGGGTTCTTCGAGTGTTCATGGTTCTATATAGAACCATTTTCCTTGCTAGTGATCTTTTGAAGCAGCATCTTTTTAAAGATCTGAGTGTTTTTGATTAGCAATAGGTGGAGGCGGTGAAGGGTTAACCATAATATTTCTGGTTAATTTGATTTTTTCCCGCCCACTGGTGCACAGCGATATAATCAAAATCAGAAGATGTTTTAGAGGCTGGCAAAAAGTCATTCTGTTTTGAAGGGAGATTAAACAAACACAAGAATTTTGTCTTTTAAATGTGTGATATGATGAGCCATGTTTAATATGACCAGGCTCATGATCTAACCATGTAAACAGGTCAATGTAAAATATAACCAGTATGCATTAGGTAAGGTTTTTACCAGTCAGCCTCTTGTTTTCTTCCAGTTTCTTTGGACAGCAGTGTGAACATTTTCTGATTAGACTGCATTTTGATTAATATACTGTTCATTAAATAACAGGAGAATCTTTGACCTTACTTGTATATGCACTAAAAAGATGGTTCTTTCAGTGTTCTCTATGTAGAGCCATGAACACTGACAGAACCCTTTGAGTAAATGGTTCTTTGTATCATTAATGTGTTCTTCAGATTGATGGAGAATGCACCGGGGATGGTTCTGTACAGAACCTTTTTGAAAAGGGTTCTATATAGCACCAAAAAGGGCTCTACAGTGTCCAGCCTGAAGAACCCTTTTTGGTGCTATATACAACCATATAAAACACATTCTCCATAAATCTAAATAATCCTTTAACAATACAAAGAACCGTTTAATCATCAAAGGGTTCTTTGAGTGTTCATGATTCTAAAGGGTCAAAAGTCACAGGACACTGTATTGTAGAACCATTTTCTTTAATAATGAACCCTTGAAGAACCCTTTTTTTGAAGTGTGTACATAATCTAAAATGTCTAGCGTCATTATGTTTTCCTAGTTAACTCTTTGATTTGTTTCTGCACAGTGAATCTGAATGTGCCAGTGTGGATCTCTCTGTTTCAGTGACATGCCGTCATCTTTCAAAGGTGAATCTGGCAAAGTTGAATATCACCTGGTGGCCCAGTTAAACAGAACATTGCGAGTGCCGTGCAAAGCCAAGACAAAATTCAGCTTTGTTTCACGTCCCGATGCGCTTCTTCCCGTATCCATGGTAGGAGCTTTATCAGCCTCAGTCAGATTTATAATACAGGTTTTATACTATGCATCGTACATATCGACAGTATATAGATCAATAATAATATGGGTTACACAAAAAATAAAAATAAATAAAATAGGGAATTCACATAAAATAGATTTTTGTAAGTCAAACTGACCAAACATTTTTGCATTCTTGGAAATTTTTCTTTCAGTCACCACAATATGAAGTTAAAGAGAAGGACGTGACATTCTTTGCTTCTGGGAAGATCTCAATGAACATCTTCCTGGAGAAGACAGGTTACCAGCAAGGTAGGAGGACAAAAGTCCATGCTTTTATAATCATTGGCTGCTTTTTATATGAGTAATGTGATGTCTTACAAAATGCAATGTCTTAAAAATACAGTACTGATTTGTAGTCAGTTTAAATTGAAAATGGTTGAAAAAGGCAATTCACTGCAAATAATGATACTTTAATTTGAGTCAATATTTCTCATTTTTACCTCTTTTAAGTCATTTTATCTAGTGCAAGTATATTTTATGGCAAATAATTTGATTATTTCAACAAATAACGCTTGAATCAGGCAAAACTGTATGGACCACCAATGTAATAAGATGATTCCATAATAAAAACTTATCTATAAATAAGTGCATTTTATAGTTTAACAATATCATATAATAATATAATTTACATTCTAACATATTTCATAATGATATTCTCAAAATGAGAAATATCTAATATTCAGTAGATTTAGGACAAAGTGCTGTTTTAACTGTGAACCAGAATCTAAAATCAAAATTTTAATGTTGACATTAAGGTGAAAACTTGGTCGTCAGAGGAGAAATCGTCAACAGCTCGACGAGAAAGATTGTTCCTAAATATATCATCTATCAGAAGCAGAGCTTCTTTGCTCAGGGGAACAGAACAGTGCACACTACAAACATTGTGAAGGAGAAAGAGGCTCCTTTATCTTCCTCCACCAGGCAATCTGTGTCTAAAATATTGACTGTTCCCTCCGGAGTCACCCCCACCATCCTCAACTGCCGCATCCTGAAAGTGGAATACAGGCTGAAGGTATCTGTGAATGATCTATAAGAAGAGTGTAAGGACAGATGGATTGGTTTAGTAGTGATTGAAAGGGTCATAAAAAGAGGCCTCAATTGAACACAGAAATTGCAGTAATGTGAGAACATACAAATACTTGAATGATAAAAGACCACCCCCACCTCTCTGATGCTTGATGTGGTTGGGATGGAGCCTGAAATAGTTTCTTCGACCTATAAACCCTGACACTCAATTCTTGTTCAATTTTGCAGGTTATCCTGGATGTATCCTTCACCAAAAACCCGGTAATTAAACTCCCGCTGGTCATTCTGCCTGGTGGCATCGATGAAGCCATGAAGAAGCAACAACCCCAGAAATCCAGCTGGACCAGCTAAGGCCAATATCTTAATACTGGTCCTCATTAGGTCCTCTGAAATCTGTTTTACATGCAGGGAAATGAGCAATACTGATCAAACTAAAACATGACAAATGCTCCAATAATTACGCCTACATATCTTAGAGAGCAACAAAATTGCTTACCATGCTCATGATACTCATATCGACTGGTGAGAGGTTGGTGGCGGTTGGTTGGTGTAGTGGGTAAATTCTCTGCCTTCAGCATGTTAGCATGTTACCTTCAGTAGATATCTCAGCAACACAGTACATAGACGTCTTTGACATCGTCAAAACTCTGAATTCTCCAGATTCTGTTGATAGTTTAGTTAGTTTTGGAATGTTTTATACCACAGATCTTACAAATGGCATCTTTAAAATGAACATGCATCATCAACACGCATTATATCTCTGTTATGAACCATCACTTCAAAGTAAACAAACAGAGGCCTAACTAAGAATCCCATATATCTGTTCTATGAATTATGCCCTCAAATTAAAATGATACAGGGACATATGTGTGAAATAGTTTAGTGTGAGGACTTCAAAATCTTTCAGGGAGCTGATTTATAGTGTTAGGCCTCTGCCTTGTTAATTCTATTACTTTGGAATGATGCTTCAGAGTTTATGGGCCTCTGTGTCAATGCAGTGTCATTTCATTCATTAAACCATCCAGTGTCGTCTTGTATAGTGAAATAAGCTGTTCATAAATACTCAAATAATGATGTTTGAATACCTTTTTCAATTTGTGATGAAGTCACTTCAGATAAAGTGTCAGCGTCTGTTTATCTCTCTCATCAGTGGACGAACCCAGTAGACTCATTGTACTGATGAATGGAGCAAATCAATAATTAGATGTGTCTTCAAATAAATGAGAACAAGGCAGGGATCATTTTATTTGGCATCATTGTCTCTTAACTTTCTATAGCCATAATAAAGCCATCATTAAAACCAATGGGATCATGTCTGGGTGAAATTGAGAAAAACAGTTTTATCAGTAGTAGGTCTCCTAACTGGCCTTCCTATGAAGAATACTAAACACAAAGCACACTGAAAATGCTGCTGTAAGGGTCTTAACTATCACTAAGAATGAATAACTACAATTCTAATATCTTTACACAGACTTCTGGTTAATATAATACATTTTTAAGTGATGCTACTTACATAAAAATACATCAGGACTAAAATATATTACTATATGCTTAAATAATACAAAGAGCTTCTCTAAAAGGCTTATATATTACATTGTTCTTGTATTTTATTATTTCCTATTATGACACCAAAAACATACGCATATGTAAATGCACTGGTTTGGGATGTGAGGCAGATTATTTTCCACATATGGACCATATGGATTCTACTCCCATGGGGCAGTAACTAAATAGTAGCTACTTTTTTGTAGTTAGCTACAAATTTTAGTAGCTAGTAGCTGTAGCTGCTGCAGTTGTTTGAAATGTAGCTATTAGCTGTAGCGTCTACAAATTTTTGTGTAACTATAGTGAAAATGTTCACTGTAATTTCGCTATAGGCTTCAGTCAATCCAGGAAAAATGAACCACAGAACGTGAACTGGGCTGGTGGCGACTGTGCTAACCGGACTGAGCTGAACTTCCAGCAAACGGGGACACGCTGATCCCCCTAACTAGCTGGCTTAACTCAGGGGTCAAAAGGTTAAGAGGAGCCAAACTCCAATCAGAGCAAGATTCTGTCTGTTTTACCGTCTTGGCTGTAAGTATATCTCAGTAAGAGCTGATGTGCTGATACAGGCTAAAACTATAAACACAAGCCCAGGCGTTCTCTGCTCTGCTTCAACCTTCAGCTCAGCTGGAGCCGCTTTTCTCACATCTCGGGAAACTCCTCCGTGAGTTTCTTATAAAGTGCCTCTCAATGTTTGACTTTTTATGAGGTTGAACTTCTCATCCGTCAGCTTCTCATTCAAATTGTCCCGTTCCACCTCAGGCACCATTTAAGGTGGAACAGGAGAATTCGGACGAGAAACAGGAGAAAGAGAAGCTGACTTAAGTTTCGCGAATTGCTGCAGATTAAACAATCAGCGAACCAGAGTGATTCTAAAAAGTCCATTCATCTCCAAATGATCGATGTTCATCTCCTTTCTCTTTTTGTCGTTCCGTTATCTGCGTTGCTGTGTGTCCAGCAGTCTGTGCGTCTTCAGCGTTAAAGGTTGGTGAATCAGCAGTTCTGCATTAACTCCAATATTTAAGACTGTTTATTGTGAAAACTGTGTTAGAGCTGTGTGTTATAATGATTTTACAGTAAAGGAGGATTATTATGTTATTTTACCTAGAAATCTAGCTCTGCTGTGGAGCTGCAGCAGTGCAGCGATTACTCAGGCCTGATTCTCAGCCCAAACAGAGTCAGAGTCACTGGTGAGGATTTTGAGGCTAAAGTGTTGCTGAAGTTTAATAAAGACTCAGAATGTCGTGTCTGTATAAACACCGGTCAGGAATAACGTTCTGACCACCTCCTCGTTTCTGCGCTCACTGTCCACTTTATCAGCTCCACTGACCGTATAGCTGCACTCTGTAGTTCTACAGTTACAGACTGTAGTCCATCTGTTTCTCTGATACTCTGTTACCCTGTTCTTCAGTGGTCAGGACCCCCATGGACCCTCACAGAGCAGGTACTGTTTGGGTGGTGGGTCATTCTCAGCACTGCAGTTTTGTTTATCTTGTTGAAATGTTTAAATTGGAGCAGTTTTATTTTGACAATGTTTTGCACGAAGTTGTTTGGTTTGTATTCAGTTTTTTTTTGTTAGGAAAAACCCGGAATGCTTAACTTTGTATTTAGTCTTAATTTCTGTTGGATGTCACGCCTGTGAGTGTGTAAGTTTGATTGTTGGTTCCACTTTTTGCTGATCTTTTTGTATATTGGCAGCTTTTCATTTCTATATTTCTTTCTGGCACAGGATTAAATGCAGTGTCTTGCTCACACTGTCAGTTGGGCTTGTTTGGTGTGTCAGGTGGAGATTCACAAACATTCTGACAATCGCACTTTGAAAGTAGCTAAAAAGTAGCCACTTTACATTTGGGAAAGTAGCAGCAAAGTAATTTTTCAGTTGCCATGCCAACCCTGATTATACTACATTTAGCTCATTCATTTACAAGAAAATATTTCCCGTAATGAGCCATTAAATCAATGGGAACAGACCATATAGGAGCACATAGAGTCAGAATCGAAGATGGCGAAGCAGCATTTAGCTACTCAAACGTGGAAGTGAGAATGAACTAGAAGATCTTATATGTGCCCTAAATCTAGATATTGAGCTTCACACTGCACCACATTCTCTATGTTGTTTTATTAGACTCTACGTTTTTATTGTTTGTTTACATTTATGATACATATTTTATATTTTCCTATTTTGTATACATTTAATTTGATCTTTTTACTTTATCTTGATTTTACTGCCAGTGTAAAACACGTTGAATCACACTTGTGTATGAAATGAGTTATATAAATAAACTTGCAGTGTTTGGCCCCATATCACATCCATGATGATATCATTGATGCCAACAGTAAGCTGTTTTACATCATGCGTTATGAATGTGCTACACGTCTGAATAAGACGTCATTTATGATGAGTTCAATATTTTATTGCCACTTGTGTTATTTAAAGTTACTTTGTGTTATGCAGAATAAGAAATTCAAATGATTTGCAACTATAACTTAACAGCCTTACAGGCACAGCTGGTATGTAGCAAGGTGTTATTTGTTCATCATTTAGGCCAAAATCTTATGTAATTGTAAAACACTGTCTCTAGCATTAGCCAACATATTTTGTGTAATGACTTCCTATGATCTGGCTTTCAGAGGCAGCTACACTTCAGACGTCTGGTTCTCATCACTACGATTGTGTAAATGTCTCTTTTCACATCACACCACAGAATTTATATCTTAATGACACCCAGTGGACTTCCCCTTCATGTAAACAAACACTGAATAAACTGAATAATCTGTAAGCAATACCTACAATGAGCAAGGTAACTGTTAACTGTAAACTCTTTTTCTATGACTGTGTAAAACATGCCAGAGGCTTATTTTCTTGCTGGATGCATTGTGTATTTTACTGAGTGCCTGAGCCCATTCAGTACAGAATTCAGATCAGTAAGAGCTTATTATTACTGATTTATTCATTCACGTAATGGTAAAGTGACACTGACTTACATTTCCATTAGTCAATTTTCTCATTCTAAATGGTAGTTTGGGACACAAAATTAATAAACTCTATTTTTTTGTCATTGTTTGATCATGTTATATACACAACAAATGAACACAACAACAGCATTGAGAAATTGCATCATTTATATAAAAGAGTAGGTTAAATAGACACTTTGGCATCTGCCTTGGAGGGATTGATTTTAACTGTAAACTGTTTTATATCATGCCTTATGACTTTAGGACTTCAGTGATCATAATTATGACAAGAACTATGCTGGAGATGCTACTACTGTTCTTGCTTTGAGTTATCTGAAATAAACTTCAAATATGTCTTTAATAATCTGTATATATCTATTGTTTTACAAACTCACAGGCATTTCATCTCCAAAATAGTAACTTTACAGGAGAAGGCAAAAAACATTCTATACTTTCAAGGAAAGGTAATGTAAAGAGATTTTATTGTAAAGAGAAATTTTATTCCAAACATTTTGGTGCATTTCTATTGGCCCATTCACACAATATAAAGGACAGCTGTTTTACCAAATAATAAAGAAACATGTAAAAGGAGATGTTTTACGTTGGATAGCGACAATATGTATGATGTAGCAAGTCATTATTTATTCAACTGTACTAACTGGACAGCTGTCTAATTAGATGTTGTCATCTCTTCAGGAAAACAGGCACTACAAGCTAATTTGATATCGTCTTGTATTTGTGTGAAATGTTGACACAGTTATCAGTTCAGAAATAAACCAAAATAGAAAATAGCCCCTATAGGACATTTGAAAATAAATGAGACTCACTAGCTCAGAGCTACAGCCCCATCTGCTGGGAGGTGTGGGTAGTGTGATGTTGTTTGGTAATTTTACAATGTGTCTATGACAAACTAATAGCTACAGTGGCAAAAACATCCCCAGTCAACTTACAGGCTTTTCTGTTATTGTAAGTGAAAATATGTACAAATCCTCTTCAAAGAACATAAACATGGCATTTTCCTGCTAATTTAAATGCACAAATTCTATTTATGTGCTGAGTTCAACATATTGCAAAACGCACACACGCACACACACACACACACACACACACACACACATACAACTTCTAAGCCGCTTCTCCTTCTGGGTTGCTGGGGGTGCTGGAGCCTATCCCAGCTGTCATTTGGCGAAAGGCAGGATACACCCTGGACAGGTCGCCGGTCCATCGCAGGGCAGACAGACATACACTCACCCATTCACACCTAGGGGCAATTAAGCATGTCCAAACAGCCTGACTGCACGTCTTTGGACTCTACGGGGAAACCGGAGAACCCGGAGGAACCCCACGCAGACACAGGGAGTTACAAAAAAACCAAAAAAAACATAAAATATATAATGTGGAATAACCTTTACATAGACTGCCTGGTTAATCCCCCCAATTTGTTAAATTCAAATAACCAGTAACTGTGCAAAGAATTAAATTGCCTGGGGGGGCAAACGTTTTGTATATGAAGGTACAAGTGTTCATAATCATTTATAAAGACTTAAAAACAAACTTTTTCTATCCAGTAATCACAATAAATGTTACAAATAAAAAGTGATGCACTGAATTCATTTGATTTAAAAGTGTCCATCATTTCCACATTAATAAAATATATCACATCCATTCTGCCTGTCAGGTTATTTAAGTTTGGCAGCAGTTTTGTTGAGGTAATATGTTTTATTCATTAAAGAGGCTTCTTTGTTTGCTCACTCGTGGCCTTAGCTGCCTCTAAGCACCACTTCCACTGTCTAAGAACCGCTAAGAGGAATTTTCCCACTGGAGTTTATAAAGAACCAGCTATGCGATTTTGCTCTGGTGTAACAACATGTAACAGTTTTGACAGTGATTACAGTCGTGTGTCCGCCGCACTTGTCTTCTCGATAATCCTCTCCCAAACAATTAAGCTGATAATCAATCACAGAGTAGAAGCAGTTCAGGTTGCTCAGAGGCCTAATTTGCTGCATCCTCGGCTACAAGCTCCACTCATCTTCCCCTTCTTTCCGATGGAATTAGTTCAGCTGGTTAGTCCTACTGAAATTTCCCTCTGGATGTTAGCAGAGGCGCATTAGAATTGCATTAGGAGACCACAGCATTGTGGAGAAGCTCACAGAGTGGGGAGAGTGCAATCATCTACCTGGAGGGCTGCACTTGACAGCATGAAGTCCAGTGAAGAGCTGGGCCTTGCATTGTGTCTCTGCGCAGTCTTTTTGAACTCCAGCACAAAAAGAACACTTCAAAGGGTCTGCGCTGAGCCTCACTGGTGGGCAAGTGCTGGGGGCCCCACGAGGCTGAGCGTGAGTGCTTATATCAGAAATTATCCAGGAGTTCATTATTCCTCCCAGCTGAGATCTTTGATCCTGAGTTGCTGCTTTCCTTCCTCAGAAAATGGAGTGAATCAGTTAAGCAAACAGCCAACTGAATAAACGGTGAGACCTCTTCAGTGGACAAGCTGAAAGGGTAACTGCATCAAACAAGGTTCAAATTTGAATTCTATGAATATTTTATTTCAAATAGAGACGTTGTG
This sequence comes from Pygocentrus nattereri, assembly GCF_015220715.1. Classification (NCBI taxonomy): domain Eukaryota; kingdom Metazoa; phylum Chordata; class Actinopteri; order Characiformes; family Serrasalmidae; genus Pygocentrus; species Pygocentrus nattereri. The sequence continues at coordinate 26,871,281 of NC_051238.1, read as the reverse complement.
AATGTTTTGTCATAAAACTATTTACCCCAGCATGAATGACTAATAGAGCTATTTGCCTGTTTTACTGAGTAGCTCAATGCTAGGGCAGAAACAGTTATTCAAATTCTTTTGATAATGTCAACAATGAAAATCATATCAAATATTCCCAGAGTTGATTTTTTGTTTACATTTGTGTGACATTCAACCTGCCCAAGTGACTTAATGAGGACAGCAGTTCCCTTACTTCTTCTATGTGAACAGATAGCAAAAGGAAAAGAAGAATTATGGGATTTTCTTAAAGTGAAGGATAAAAATAGTCACATACTACATGTTGTTACTGTCACACAAAAACCTTGCATCTCCGTTTGGCTGCTAACATTATTGCTTAATTTTAAAACTCAAAGCCACCATTTGAATTGTGTTAAATTAGCATTACATTGCATTTAATATAACATTCAGACCTGTCACTGCAGAGCTCTTGGGGACCGGGATGATGGTGGCAGTCTTCATGCAAGTGGGGACTGCTGCCTGGATGAGGGAGGAGTATAATGATTCAACAGTACAAGTACCTGCCCCAAATCACTAAAATACTGAGTCAAAAAACTTCTGAGTAACTTACAGAACTGCAGAGGATTCAGCATCTATCAGCAGAGTAGCAGGTCATGCTCAGTTTGTCTCTTTTTCGGATCTTCTGGTTTAAAATAAAATGCTGAAGCTCCAAAGTCACAGATGGAACCAGTCTCAAAGCAGCAGAGGGGAACCCTCGGGACCTTCTAGTGCTTCAAAAATAATTAATAAAAATAATAATAATAATGAGTTTAAGGAAATAAAAAGTGTAATTTTTAGTTTATTTTTATTCAATTTAATAATGTTTGTATTTAAACTCTGAAAGTAGAAAACTACTACTAGTTTCATTGTGAAGTAAATCGGGGAAAAAAAAGGGTTAAATTCTTAAAATGACCCCAATTTTTCCCTGTGTTATCTAGGTAACTATAGCTAAGTGAGCTCTCCTATTGGTTAGAGATGAAGAGAAGTCCTAATGTGTTAGTTTACCTATCAGCATAATGGTGAAGTGACAGAGGAATCAAGGTTTGATTTCCAATAGACAGGAGCAATTCCAAGAGGAAAAATCCCTCTAGGCCTCATGGAAGTCCGAAATGTGTCACTGACTGAAGACAAACTGCAGCCCAATCAATGGGCTGTTGTAAACAAAAAACAGTGTGGGCAGCTCTCCACCAGCCTCCCTACTGAAAGTGTCACGCTGAAACCGCTGCACGGTAAACGATAAGGTCTGTCACAAGCTTCAAGTAAAACATAGAATGTCATAGAATAGTGGAAGTTACTGGGAAAATTGTGGCAGGTTTTTTCCTCATGTTGTAACCAGGTTTTGGAATGTATGGCTGAAATTGAAGGCTTAGCTTTAAACCCTTAAATGGCCAGTGTGCCCAGCGTTTTTATTACATGTCTATAACCTAAAGATAGCTGAAACAGTTTGCATTGAAGTTCCTGTAGTTACACAATATGTCTTAGTATGTAACAAGCCTGGGATTTCAGAGAGTTAATAGTCACGGCTCATCACTGCAAAGCAGAACAGATATTGTCACCATCAAGATGCAAAGGAATTAAACACAAAAAAGGAAATGGTAAAAAGTGGATGTGTAGATGAGCAGAAACCAGAGAAGTCTCCAAATCCCCAAATCTTACACAGTGTTGCTTTAAGATAAAGCAGAATTGATTTCTGGTTTTGGATGGTGTTTCAAGGACATTGGAGGGCGGTGTTTCTCTAGGCTATGTTCCATGCCTGGACAGACAGAAGGGTCTCAGCAGCAGTAAGGTAGTTGAACAGAGACCGGCAGCCTGTGCTGAGATAGGGAGAGAGGCAGAACAGACAGAACAGTTGGAACACCTAATTAGGTACAGCATTTAGGCCTTATTTAAGCTTCACTGCCAGGGACACCACTGCCACACTCACCGCCTGCTAATGAGACAGCTACAGCATATTTCAGTCAAATGGAAAGATGTGGAGAAGTTTTAACAGAATGTGTCATTTAGATTTTATTTAGAAATAAAATGTCTGCTGAAACACCACAAACAGCATAAAGTGATGGGATGTGCTAATGAAGATGATCCATAATTATCATCTGAAAGAATTTCGCTTTCATTAAATTTGACAGATAGAGGAAAGCACATCATAGAAAAAAAAACAAAAACAAATGAACTCTTATCTGAAATCATGAAATAGGCTAAATAGATTAAGCCAGTAGTAAATTAAGACAAATTCTTAGTCAATGGATGAAAGAGTTGAAAGTAATTAACAGTCCCCTTTAATCTGCTGTTGTGGCAATATCCCAGTTCAGGTCTGTTCAGGATCAGCGTCTGTATTCAGCGCCTCGTTCGTGATAATCATTTATTTGGAGAGACATTCTTGGCTTTTGAACACAGAGCGCGTTTGAAATAGAAGCACACTTTTACTGAAGATTCTGCCAAGCAAGTTTACTTAATCAGTGTGGTTGGGAATGAGAATAGCCCCAGGAGCCAGGAGGAGAGGGCCATCTGTTGTGTCTGTTCGGAGGTGCTCAGCATCTGCCTTTTCCACCACTGGAAAAAATCTTTCATTTTAGAACTCGGTTCTGCACTGAACCATAACTCATTTTAACGACTCATGAAGGTTTCATGTTCTTTGTGCTAATCATTTTTAAAAGCCCATTAGAAATGGATGAAGAAGAATTAAGTGTCATAGTCTGACAGGTCACTATCAATCAGTCATTATTATGAGCTCCAGTCGGTTATGGATTCCAGCAAGCTCAAATCTTTAAAGGGCCCATAGAAGGAAAATAATTCCTTGTATTTTTATTTGATGTTCCACTTTTTTAAATTGTCAGTTTCAAAGCAGGTTGTTCACTCACCAGTCCATCAGGCCTAAATTCATAAAATAAGCTGCAATAGTCAATTCGTCACATTTATGAAGTCACACCCATGAAAACGATGATTTCCATATAATGCCCATTCAGCCTATAGTGTTGGGATTGCCTGTTCATATTGCAGGGGTAAGAGCATTTCTACCGTAGATAGTCTGTAGATGTATTGGAATGGATGTTCTGGGGAGATGTTCTGAAAGAAACGCCTAAAGTTTGCTCTTCAAAATCTCTGAGAACTAACTTTGTTCTCAGTTTCAACCAAGAATGCTTTTACTAAGACACAGTACAGGGCAGTTATACAGAATAGATTTCATTTACATATATCACCCATAATGCCCCAGGGACATGTTCTATGAGTAACCTTCCAATGCCCACTAAAAGGCAAACTGGGCAATCCCAATCTTGGCTAATTCTTGCACTAGCATTGCCCATTTCAAGGCTGATGTGGCTTTTCCTGCCCACAAAGCCTTAACAAAGCTCTGACCCCATGCATTCTTTCTCTCTTCGAGAGTGACTTAGTCTGAATGCTGACAACTAGGCGAAAACTAACAAAGCAAATGAAACTTGCCAACGAAGCCAGCTCATCTGTCCTTTAACATCTTTAACATGCCGTCACTACGTAAGAGCTGGGTAGTGTTTTTAGTATTGGGTATTGTTTTAGTGAGTCATGGGCACAATGGAGTCTACAACACCACCTCTTTATCTGGAGCTCGTATCACTAATGTTTCTCTGTTACTGCTGTTATATTTAGTTCTGCTGCAGTTTCATAGCAGACTGGACTGATGGAGGCCAGTAATGCATTGTTCACTGGAATATTAGGACCAGTTCTCAGACAGGTCTAATCAGTGTTTTCTAAGCCATGTTTAATCATATTTCTATCGTTTTTTAATTAAAATATTGGCAAATGTTTGATATAGCTCCCCATTTTAGTATAATACATGTTTAATATTTTATGCACAGATTCCTTAGAAGCACAGTAACAAGGTTCTAAAGGAACAGAGAGAGTTTAGACAATGAGCCTGTAAAAATGGACTATGGCTGTTACAACCAGTGTCGTTCTTTCAATCCTTTCTCCATCAGGCTTCCTGTTATTAGAATGTATGAAGTGGCAGACATCAAAACTGTCCAAGAACGTATTCCATGATTTCTACAAAGGCATTCAGAGCACCCAACTGTGTGTCTGGGGATGGCTGTAAATATGCCTGAGGGAATTCAATGTGTTACGTAATCAGTGCTGTGCAACAATTCTTTCCCATAGTTACATCATCATAAGAACACTGTCAAACTAACGTACTGTGGAAAGAAAGAAAGAAAGAAAGAAAGAAAGAAAGAAAGAAAGAAAGAAAGAAAGAAAGAAAGAAAGAAAGAAAGAAAGAAAGAAAGAAAGAAAGAAAGAAAGAAAGAAAGAAGCACAATCTTAACAATAAAGGTTCCTAGTCCTTGGCTTGGATGTGTGGTTCTAGAAAATAACGATAGGAAAGAGTGAGGAACGAGGGAGGTGGTTGTGATTGTTAAAAGATTTTCTTTAGTACATTAGTGGATGTGAAACATTAATATCAACATATTTAAGCATTTACTTAAATAAATCAGTCATACTGGATGTTGGGCTTCCACATATACAGCATCAGCACACATCACAGATCATCACATAGAACGCATGAATTCACATGGCATTTATTCAGGGCCGTTAGCATCTGTGTTCTGGTTAAATGGCAAATTGTTCAGGTCCTCTGAGATAAGTGTGTGCACCAGCACAGAAAGGGGAGGGGGGGATAAGGAGAAAGAGAAAGAGGGAGATAACGATATAGAGAGGGAGGGAGAAAATGATAGAAAGGGAGAGGAAATGAGAGGGAGAAAGAAATAAAGTGAGAAAATGAATGAGAGAAAGCATGAAAGAAAGAGAAGAAGAGGTGTGTGTGTAAGAGAGAGAGAGAGAGGGAGAGAGAGAGAGAGAGAGCTGCAGAGTGGCTCACACTGAGAATGATTGAAAGAAAGAAAGAAAGAAAGAAAGAAAGAAAGAAAGAAAGAAAGAAAGAAAGAAAGAAAGAAAGGAAGGAAGGAAGGAAGGAAGGAAGAAAGAAAGAAAGAAAGAAAGAAAGAAAGGAAGGAAGGAAGGAAGAAAGAAAGGAAGGAAGGAAGGAAGGAAGGAAGGAAGGAAGGAAGAAAGAAAGAAAGAAAGAAAGAAAGAAAGAAAGAAAGAAAGAAAGAAAGAAAGAAAGAAAGAAAGAAAGAAAGAAAGAAAGAAAGGAAGGAAGGAAGAAAGGCTTGGCCTGGATGTATGGTTTTAGAAAGAATCCTTGCATGTGGAATCGAAATGCCATAGAAGAACCACTTTTGCTGCCATAAAGGTTCCAAATGGTTCTTGAATGTGCGGTACTAGAAACACAAAACTTTACTCAGTATAGAGCCTTTAGATTATGTAGAGACTCATTTACAAACATGGTTCTTTAAAGAACCATCCACGGAACTCCAAATCAAATGTTGTCACTTTTATTTTTAAGAGGGTAAGGAAGAAAGAAAGAAACAGACTTGAGCACCTGACAGGCAGTTGTCAGCCTGTGGGTGAGATATGCTGAAGGGGCAGCTCAGTGGCATTAAATATTCTGTTTTATCCTCCCCTCCTATCCTCACCTCTACTCTACGCTGCTCAGTTGTGGAGTACGACAGAAGTCGAGCCAAAGACACCTCGTCTCATTCAACACGGATTAAAGACAGCCTAAACCAGCTGTGCTTAAACAGTACACAAACCAGGCCCCTGCTGTTAGAGAGGCCAGTGACATTAATAAAGGCCAGTTTACCCAGCATGCAGTAGAACACATGCCTGCTCAATGAAGTGGCTCTCAGTCCCACAGCTGGGATCCCCCTGCACGGCACATTTTTGTGTATTCCAAGCTTCAATATCACCTTAAGAGCCGAATCTTATGTGTTTGGAGCAGGAAAAACCCTGAAAATTCATGGAGTCCCCAGGACAGGGACTGAAAACCACGGTTTCAGAAAGACACAGAAAATGCATTTTAGAACGTGCCGAGGGAGCCGCTCTTCCACTTCACACTGCAGTTCTGATATTAGACTCTGAAACACGTAGCATCAATCATTCATAAGGCCAAGCTCCTGGGAGGGGAGTTCCTTAGGGACCGTCTTCTGTTCATTTCATAAGGTGAGCTCAGCAGCAGTAGCGACACTTACATGGTACCAATGTTACACGCTATAGTCTCCCTATAGGGCTCAAACTCGGACAGACAAATCTTTCACCTTAAAGCAAATTAACTACATTTCCCATGGAATGTATTATATTTGATGTAATATATACTCTTAAAAAGGATGGTTCTTTAAGGGTTCTTTGGTTCTATAAAGAACCAAGAAGACTGAAAGAACCCGTTTCATGATTAAAGGGTTCTCTGCATCATGAAAAGTTTCTTCAGATTGATGGAGAAGATGGTTTTATATAGCACCAAAGGAGTTCTTCTATTGTTACAAACTTGATATTGCAATAACAGAAGAACACTTTTGGGTGCTCTATAGAACCCCTTGCAAATAGGTTCTATGTAGAAACATCTACAGTACATTCTAATACTGTTGCTGATAGAACCATTCTTCATGGAACCATTTTCTGTACTAAATAACCTTTAAAGAACCATCTTTTTAAAGAATGTAAACCGCCCACCCTGTTGGTGACATGTCCTAAAAAAACGCATATTAATGTGTGGGAACAAGATTCTAATGTGTGGCCATGACTTAGTAAGACGTGGGAATGAGGTATTTTGAGGCATTTGTATATAATGAGATCATGCCTTACTAAGTTGTGGCCACACCTTATTTCTATTTATAAAGGATGTGATCAGCAGGGCTCCGTACCCACCAAATGTTTGTAGACACCTAAATCTTTTTTTTTTAATGATATTTTTTCTTGGTTTGCAATAACCTAACATGCCAAACAGAGCGAAGCTGTTAAAAGCTATTTTTCTTTGTGAAGACAGCAAAACTGAAAGAACAACTGGCAAGTAGACCAACTACACTTTATAAAAAAGTTGGTTCTTCAAAGCTTCCTCAGTAAAGGGGATAGTTATACTTAGAACTCTGAGTTCTATATAGAACATTTAATACTGAAGGAGTTCTTTGCATGATGAACTGGTTCTTTTGATGTGATGATGCCAAGCTTGTAACAATAGAAGAACCCTTTTTGGTGCTATGTAGACCCATTTTCAAAAAGGTTCCATATACAACCATATGCAACATGTTCTCCATCAGTCTGAAGCACAATCTCACAGTGTAAATAACCATTTAAGCATGCAAATTGTTATGTATAGAACGCGTGATTCTAAAAAGAACTATTCCCTTTACTAAAGAACCATCTTTTTTTGAGAATGTACCTTGGCAACAGAACCAAAGCCCCCACATTTGATCCTCTTGTGGTGATGTCTGGACTCATCACGGCTCTACAAGCTGTTAAATCTTTATTTAGAGAAAACCGGCTCTTTATACCAGGAAAGACCCTTTGAGTACAAGTTGAGTACTTTGCCTGTATTACAGTTCCCAGTCTTTTTAGGAGACTTGCTTTGAGTTTTTCAAAGAAATCTGCGAGGAAATTTGTCCACACCTCCAAAGTTCAGTCTTAGAGGTTAGTTGTATTTTATGCTTCATGTGATCCAAATAGCCCAAACATATTAAATGATGTTGAGGTCTGGTCTCTGGGGTGGTCAGTCCATTGTTTCAAGAACAATAGGACTTTTTTGTTTATGTTGCAAATGTTTCTCGTCTGTTTCCTTTTCTCAGTAAAAGCTTCTTGGCAGCTAATCATCCTTCTCACAGTGGATGGATACACAGAAACAACTGTGGATTGTTTCAGATCTGAATCAAGAGTGGAGCTTGATTTTTTCCTTTATCTCAAAGATGAAAACTTTAATTGCTGTTTATCTGATGGTGACTGTTTTGGAAACTCCTGTTTTTTTCTGATTTCCCTTTGACTTTCCCCTCGTTTATGCAAGTGGACAATTTTATCTAATCTTCTCAAAAATATCTCTGAAAACTTCTTTAATGACTTTTGATGAGTTTCTGACTGCACATACAGCATTTATATCATCAGTAACATCAACAGAAATTTCAGCTTAGGTTGCAATGATTTTCAAGAGCATTTTATTGACAGCTCCAGGCTCATAGCAGATACCGTATGTCTGTGGCTGGTGACAGTTTCCAGGCTTCAGAAATGGGTCAGCAGGTCTTTCCTCTGACACAGGTCAGTATGAAGGTTCTTTCTCATAATACAACTGGAAGCAGGCTGACATGCCTCTGTTCATGGCTAGATCAAATGCCGTGAAAACCTCTAAAACGCTCTTACAGTAAAAGCTCTTAGGCAGCATCGTCATCTGTCTAACACATCTAAAACACCTCCCTAAAAAGAGTGAGGTAAAAATATCCAGGCTATTACCACAGCACCTTACCAGCTGTCCTGTATAAGTATACATGCAAACCCACAGCCATCTGCTAATCTTGTTCTTTGGGTGACTCAGTGCCAGGGATTCATTTGAAAGAGATCCTTGGAGAAGTCTTTGTTCGCCTCTAGAGTCACATGAGCCAAGGAACAACGGCTTTCCAGGCACAGGCCAATCTGTCTCTGTCACAGTCGTGTGGGTCTGGGATATTAATATCCCACTCTCCTCCAGGGGGCCATGACAGAAGACACTTTCCTCATCACCTCTTCCTCAAACTGTGAACACTACACTCACAGCACTCACTGGCTACTGCAGCATTGGGTGAACAGTCAGGATAGCTTGGAATACTTTTGCTATGGGGCAGTTCTAGTTAAGAGGAATTATACATATAATTATAATTTATATTTATTTATTTTATATATATATATATATATATATATATATATATATATATATATATATATATATATATATATATATATATATATAATTTAATTTATAGATAGATAGATAGATAGATACATAGATAGATAGATAGATAGATAGATAGATAGTTCCCCTTCTGCAGCTATAACAACAGATTTTGTAGTGTGTCTGTGGGAATTTTTGCCCATTCATCCAGAAGAGCATTTGTGAGGTCAGACATTGATGTTGGAGGAGAGGGCCTGGCTCACAATCTCTGTTCTAATTCCTTCCAAAGGTGTTCAGTGGTGTTGAATTCAGGGTTCTGTGCAGGGCAGTCAAATTCTTCCTAAATGAAGCTGTGTAAGTAGGTCAGAAACACTGTCTACTAATTCTACACTGGCACATCCTTATTCATAGTCAAGAACCATGACAGACAAATGCATTAGATGTTGACAGGTTTCCTTTTTACATCTCAGGCAGTTTTCTGCATTGTATATGTCAGAGCACAGATTTTAGTCCTGCAGCATTTTTATGGCTTACACAGTGCAATACTCACCCCCCAACACACACACACACACACACACACACACACACACACACACACACACACACACACACACACACACATCTCTCTCCCTCTTTTACTGTCAGCAGACAAGGCCTGTACTCATTATCATTTTATGAAGCCCAGCATGTAGAGCTGAGCGGCTGGTGCACCCACAGAGATGGAATTAGCACCTCCCAGAGATCTTAAGATTTTCATTTTTTAGTAGCAAGCTTAGACACAGTACCATGCATTAACATAAAAATGGGAACAATAGAAAGATAATAGAAAGAGTGGCAGATTAGGGAGGGGGTTAGTGAAGCGAGATTCCACACGGCAATTCTTTGGCTCATTTTAAGCCTTTGGCCTCAGTGATCTGAACTGGAGGCCACCATTGTTAGAAAGAGCATCTCTCTGTTAAGACATGATTTTCTTTAGTGCATTAGTGGATGTGAAACTTTAATCCCCACATATTTATACATTTACTTAAATAAACCAGTCATACTGCATGTTGGGCTTCCACATATACACTATCATCACAGATGATCACAAGGAATGCATGAATTCACATGGCATTTATTCAGAATAAATTTATTAATTTAGCGTGTGTTCTGGTTAAATGGTACATTTTCAGGTCCTGTGAGATAAGTGTGTAGTAAGTGTAGAGAGAAGGAGATAGAACGATAGAAAGGGGGAGAAAGAGGGAGAATGAGAGAAAAGGAAAGAATGACAGGGGCTGCAAGAGACAGGCAAAGAAAATAAGAAAGAAAAAGAAAGAAAGAAAGAAAGAAAGAAAGAAAGAAAGAAAGAAAGAAAGAAAGAAAGAAAGGGAATGGGAGAGAGATGACAGAGAGAACAAGATGGAGAAAGAAAGAAAGAAAGAAAGAAAGAAAGAAAGAAAGAAAAAAGAAACAGGGAGTGAGAGATGATAGAAAGAGCAAAAAGGAGAAAGAAAGAAAGAAAGAAAGAAAGAAAGAAAGAGTGAGAGACGACAGTAAGAGCAAGATTGAGAAAGAAAGAAACGATGGCAAGAGAAAGATAATGAATAAGAGGGAGAAAGAGAAAAAGATATCATACAATCATAGTGTGAGAGAGAGAGAGAGAGAGAGAGAGAGAGGGAGAGAGGGAGATAAAGAGGAAGAATATGCTCTTAGCACACACAGTGATGAAAGCACTACACAGGTGTGTGTGCTCTAACGGAGGTGTTACACAAAAAATAGTGTGAGAATTCATGACATCAGAGCCTGTTGGGAGCTGTGAACATTCCGACAGCACTCAGCCCCCCCAGCCCCCCAGCCCCCCAGCCCCCCCAGCCCCTCTCCACTCTCACACCTATCATCCAGGGCTGAGGTCACTGCTCAATAGCTGGAAGGATCATTTCAGAGCATGTTTATTGTTATTTTCAGTGCACACTGTCAGAAAGACCTGGTAGGGACCAAATAACAACCCATTAGTCTAAATGAATCAACAACGCGCCTTACACTGAGCCAAGGTCAGACAGAGAACGTGGCCAGGTGGAGCACCTTTTTCCATTCAGCGCTGTTTACACATCGTTCCAACCCTCGTGATTACGGCACCTTGGGAAAAACAAACAAAAGGTCGTGTTAAATGAGTCTGTGGGGCAGTTTCCATACAAACAAAGCAACACAATAGGATTGTATGGAAAATGCAGACATTATCATATCTGGCTCTCTTTGGTTACAGCGATAGTTGTGTAAAAGATCAGATTTATACATTTACCCCAAACGCAAAATCTAGCTGTCCAGGAAAAATGTGCTCGGTGTCTGAAAGTGTGCTACTTTTCACTAGCGCTAGGAGGCTAGCTGACAAGTACAGGAACCTTCTGACCCACTAGCATGTCTAAATCACACACTCGCCTCAAACAACATCACGGTGATAAACAGACTCAGACAGACTTGCATATGTGGTTTCAAACACTGTGTGACACTAAGAATGAACAGCATTCAGGCTTTGGTATCTCTGCTACTGTTTTCTCTGCTACTGTTTTTGCCCATTTGTACATTTAGCAGTGTCATACAGTGTCAGAGACCATATATGCAATTCTGTATGAGATTACTTAATGGTAACTTTCACAGATTAAAAAAAAATCTGCAGAATTAAACAGTAATTCAGTGGTTTAATGTGAAATGTGCTGTTCTAGAGCAACTTACCAAGTCAGACTTGTTCACAGTGGTGGTGATGGGAACCATACGTCTGAAGATTTTAATGCCAGGAAAAACTCCCTTAGAGAACCTTATTACATGGAATGGTTACAGATATGCAGCGGTGGACAGTAACAAAGTAAATGTACTTAAGTAGTTTCATGTTTCTGTACTTTATCAAAGTATTTTCATTTTGGGTGACTTTTTACTTTCACTCCACTACATTTTGCGAAATCTGTCGTTCCTTTTGGCTTTTGTGTGTAAAAACACAACATGTTAAAATGAAAGAAGTGTGAAGGAAGCAAACCAATCAGGGCACAGCACGCACTTTGTTTTGACCTGCTGGACATGCCGACCCAGTGCAAGCACACAGTTAAATGTCAGTGCAACAGCCTGGGAGTGCCTATGCCTACTCAATGAAAGAAACTCTAACCTAACTTTGTGTAAATAGACCACAACATGGGAGTATGTACACATATGCAGCCGTGACAGCACGTCTT